>NW_027667860.1:0-216000 GCF_963924665.1 Micromys minutus | reverse complement strand
CCCCAAAATAAGCGGAATTTCTGATTTTTGCCCCACAATTAGTTAAATTTCTGCAATTTTGCCCCAAAATAAGGAGAATTTCTGCCTTTTGCCCCAAAATATAGGGAATTTCTGCCTTTTTTTCCAAAAATAAGAAGAATGCATACCTTTTTGCCATAAAAAAGGGAAATTTCTTCATTTTTGCTACAAAATAAGGGGAACTTTTGCATTTTTGCCTCCAAATATGTGGAATTTCTGTCTTTTTCCCGCAAAACAAAGGAAATTTCTGTCTTTTTTGCCCCAAAATAAGAAAAATTTCTGACTTATTACCCTGAAATAAGTGAAAGTTCTGCAAATTTGCCCCAAAATAAGGGAAATTTCTGCCTTTTGCCCCAAAATGTGGGGAATTTCAGCATTTTACATCAAAATAAGGGAAATTTCTGATTTTTGCACCAAAATATTAGGAATTTCTGCCTTTTTGCCCCAAAATAAAGGGAATTTCTTCATTTTTGCACCAATATTAGGGGAATTTCTGCAATTTTGCTCCAAAATATGGGTCATTTCTGCCTTTTTGCCCGAAATTAAGTAGAATTTCTGCCTTTTTGTCCCGAAATAAGTGAAATTTCTTCAATTTTAGCCCAAAATTAGGGATTTCATCTTTTTGCCCCAAAATAAGGGGAATTTCTGCCATTTTGCCCATAAATATTTGAAATTTCTGAAATTTTACCCCAAAATAAGGGGAATTTCTGCCTTTTTGCCCCAAAATAAGGGGAATTTCAACATTATTACCTCAAAATAAGGGAAATATCTGCCTTTTTGCCACAAAATATACAGAATTTCTGCCTTTTTGCCCCAAAATAAAGAAAATTTCTATAATTTTTCCCCAAAATAAGGGGAATTTCTCATTTTTTGCCCCAAAATAAAGGAAATTTCAGACTTTTTACCTGAAAATAAGTGAAATTTCTGCAATTTTGCCCCAAATAAGGGAAAATTCTGCAATTTTGCCACAAAATAAGGTAAATTCCTGCAATTTTGCCCCAAAATAAAGAAAATTTCTGGAATTTTGCCCCAAGATAAGGGGGATTTCTGATTTTTGCCCCAAAATAAAGGGAATTTCTGCCTTTTGCCCCAAAATTAGGGAAATTTCTGCAATTTTGCTCCAAAATATAGGGAATTTCTGCCTTTTTGCCCGAAAATAAGAATGCATACCTTTTTGCCATAAAAAAGTGAAATTTCTTCATTTTTGCCCCAAATAAGGGGAATTTCTGCCTTTTGCCCCAAAATATGGGGAATTTCTGCCTTTTTTTCCAAAAATAAGAAGAATGCATACCTTTTTGCCATAAAAACGGGAAATTTCTTCATTTTTGCTACAAAATAAGGGGAACTTTTGCATTTTTGCCTAAAAATATGTGGAATTTCTGTCTTTTTCCCCCAAAACAAAAGAAATTTCTGTTTTTTGCCCCAAAATAAGAAAAATTTCTGACTTATTACCCTGAAATAAGTGAAAGTTCTGTAAATTTGCCCCAAAATAAGGGAAATTTCTGCCTTTTGCCCCAAAATGTGGGGAATTTCAGCATTTTACATCAAAATAAGGGAAATTTCTGATTTTTCCACCTAAATATGGAGAATTTCTGCCTTTTTGCCCCAAAATAAAGGGAATTTCAGCATTTTTGCACCAATATTAGGGGAATTTCTGCAATTTTGCTCCAAAATACGGGTCATTTCTGCCTTTTTGCCCGAAATTAAGTGGAATTTCTGCCTTTTTGTCGTGAAATAAGTGAAATTTCTTCAATTTTTGCCAAAAATTAGGGATTTCATCTTTTTGCCCCAAAATGAGGGGAATTTCTGCCATTTTGCCCATAAATATTTGAAATTTCTGAAATTTTACCCCAAAATAAGGGGAATTTCTGCCTTTTTGCCACAAAATAAGGGGAATTTCAACATTATTACCTCAAAATAAGGGAAATTTCTGCCTTTTTGCCACAAAATATACGGAATTTCTGCCTTTTTGCCCAAAATAAAGAAAATTTCTATAATTTTTCCCTAAAAGAAGGGGAATTTCTCATATTTTGCCCCAAAATAAAGGAAATTTCAGACTTTTTACCTGAAAATAAGTGAAATTTCTGCAATTTTGCCCCAAATAAGGGAAAATTCTGCAATTTTGCCACAAAATAAGGTAAATTCCTGCAATTTTGCCCCAAAATAAAGAAAATTTCTGGAATTTTGCCCCAAAATAAGGGGAATTTCTGATTTTTGCCCCAAAATAAAGGGAATTTCTGCCTTTTGCCCCAAAATTAGGGGAATTTCTGCAATTTTGCTCCAAAATATGGGGAATTACTGCCTTTTTGCCTGAAAATAAGAATGCATACCTTTTTGCCATAAAAAAGTGAAATTTCTTCATTTTTGCTCCAAAATAAGGGGAATTTCTGCCTTTTTGCCTCTAAATAAGTGGAATTTTTGTCTTTGTCCCCCAAAACAAAGGGAATTTCTGTCTTTTTTGCCCCAAAATAAGGGGAATTTCTGACTTATTACCCTGAAATAAGTGAAATTTCTGCAATTTTGCCCCAAAATAAGGGAAATTTCTGCATTGTTGCTTCCAAATAGGGGAATTTCAGCCTTTTAACCTAAAAATAAAAGGAATTTCTGCATTTTTGCCACAAAATATTAGGAATTTCTGCATTTTTGCCCCAATATAAGGAAAATTTCTGCCTTTTTTCCCTGAAATAAAGATATTTCTGCAATTTTGCTCCAAAATAAGTGGAATTTCTGAGTTTTGCCCCAAAATAAGGAGAATTTCTGTCTTCTTGCCCCAACATATAGGGAATTTCTTCCTTTTTGCCCCACAATTAGGGGAATTTCTGCAATCTTGCTCCAAAATACGGGGAATTTCTGCCTTTTTGCCCGAAAATAAGGGGAATGCATACCTTTTTGCCATATAAAAGGGAAATTTCTTCATTTTTGCTCCAAAATAAGGAAAATTTCTGCCTTTTTGCCTCTAAATAAGTGGACTTTCTGTCTTTTTCCCCCAAAACAAAGGGAATTTCTTTCTTTTTTGCACCAAAATAAAAGGAATTTTTGACTTATTACCCTAAAATAAGTAAAATTTCTGCAATTTTGCCCCAAAATAAGGGAAATTTCTGCCTTTTTCCCCCCAAATAAGGGGAATTTCAGCCTTTTTACCTTATAATAAGGGGAATTTCTGCATTTTTGCCTCTAAATAAGTGGAATTTCTGTCTTTTTCCCCCAAAACAAAGGGAATTTCTGTCTTTTTTGCCCCAAAATTAGGAAAATTTCTGCCTTATTACCCTATAATAAGTGAAATTTCTGCAATTTTGCCCCAATATAAGGGAAATTTCTGCCTTTTTGCCCCCAAATAAGGGAAATTTCAGCCTTTTTACCTCAAAATAAGGGGAATTTCTGAATTTTGGCACAAAATATTAGGAATTTCTGCCTTTTTGCCCGAAAATAAGGAAAATTTCTGCTTTTTTCTCTGAAATAAGTGAAATTTATGCAATTTTGCACCAAAATAAGTGAAATTTCTGCCTTTTTGCCCCACAATTAGTGAAATTTCTGCAATTTTGCCCTAAAATAAAAGAAATTTTTGCAATTTTTTACCATAATAAGGGAAATTTCTGCAATTTTGCCCCAAAATAAGGGGAATTTCTGATTTTTGCCGCACAATTAGAGAAATTTCTGCAATTTTGTCCCAAAATAAGGGGAATTTCTGCCTTTTTCCCCAAAATGTGGGCAATTTCTGCTTTTTGTCCAAAAAATAAGAAGAATGCATACCTTTTTGCCATAAAAAATGAAATTTCTTCATTTTTGCTCCAAAATAAGGGAAACTTTTGTGTTTTTGCCTCCAAATAATTGGAATATCAGTTTTTGCCCCCAAAACAAAGGAAATTTCTGTCTTTTTGCCCCAAAATAAAAAAAAATTTCAGACTTATTACCCTGAAATAAGTGAAATTTCTGCAAATTTGCCCCAAAATAAGGGAAATTTCTGCCTTTTGCCCCAAAATATGGGGAATTTCAGCATTTTACATCAAAATAAGAGAAATTTTTGATTTTTGCACAAAAATATTAGGAATTTCTGCATTTTTGCCCCAAAATAAGGGGAATTTCTGCCTTTTGCCCCAAAATATGGGGAATTTCTGCTTTTTGTCCAAAAATAAGAAGAATGCATACCTTTTTGCCATAAAAAAAGGGAAATTTCTTCATTTTTGCTCCAAAATAAGGGAAACTTTTGCGTTTTTGCCTCCAAATAAGTGGAATATCTGTCTTTTTCCCCCAAACAAAGGAAATTTCTGTCTTTTTGCCCCAAAATAAAAAAAATTTTCAGACTTATTACACTGAAATAAGTGAAAGTTCTGCAAATTTGCCCCAAAATAAGGGAAATTTCTGCCTTTTGCCCCAAAATATGGGGAATTTCAGCATTTTACATCAAAATAAGAGAAATTTTTGATTTTTGCACAAAAATATTAGGAATTTCTGCATTTTTGCCTCAAAATAAAAGGAATTTCTTCATTTTTGCACCAATACTAGGGGAATTTCTGCAATTTTGCTCCAAAATACGGGTCATTTCTGCCTTTTTGCTGGAAATTAAGTTGAATTTCTGCCTTTTTGTCCCGAAATAAGTGAAATTTCTTCAATTTTAGCCAAAATTAGGGATTTCATTTTTTGCCCCAAAATAAGGGGAAATTCTGCCATTTTCCCCAAAAATATTTGAAATTTCTGAAATTTTACCCCAAAATAAGGGGAATTTCTGAATTTTTGCCCCAAAAGAAGGGGAATTTAAACCTTATTACCTCAAAATAAAGGAAATTTCTGCCTTTTTGCCACAAAATATACGGAATTTCTGCCTTTTTGCCCCAAAATAAAGAAAATTTCTGCAATTTTTTTCCAAAATAAAGGGAATTTCTCCCTTTTTGCCCCAAAATAAAGGAAATTTCAGCCTTTTTACCTGAAAATAAGTGAAATTTCTGCAATTTTGTCCCAAATAAGGGAAATTTCTGCAATTTTACCTTAAAATAAGGTAAATTCCTGCAATTTTGCCACAAAATATAGAAAGTTTCTGGAATTTTGCCTCAAAATAAGGGAAATTTCTGATTTTTGCCCCAAAATAAAGGGAATTTCTGCCTTTTACCCCAAAATTATGGGAATTTCTGCAATTTTGCTCCAAAATACAAGGAATTTCTGTCTTTTTGCCCGAAAATAAGGGGAATGCATACCTTTTTGCCATAAAAAAGTGAAATTTCTTCATTTTTGCTCCAAAATAAGGGAAATTTCTGCCTTTTTGCCTCTAAATAAGTCGAATTTCTGTATTTTTCCCCCAAAACAAAGAGAATTTCTGTCTTTTTTGCCTCAAAATAAGGGGAATTTCTGACTTATTACTCTGAAATAAGTGAAATTTCTGCAATTTTGCCCCAAAATAAGTGGAATTTCTGAGTTTTGCTCCAAAATAAGGAGAATTTCTGTCTTTTTGCCCCAACTTATAGGGAATTTCTGCCTTTTTGCCACACAATTAGGGGAATTTCTGCAATTTTGCTCCAAAATACGGGGAATTTTTGCCCATTTGCCCGAAAATAAAGGGAATACATACCTTTTTGCCATATAAAAGAAAAATTTCTTCATTTTTGCTATAAAATAAAAGGAATTTCTGCCTTTTTGCCTCTAAATAAGTGGAATTTCTGTCTTTTTCCCCCAAAACAAAGGAAATTTCTCATTTTTGCCCCTAAATAAAGGGAATTTCTGACTTACTACCCGGAAATAAATAAATTTTCTGCAATTTTGCCCCAAAATAAGGGAAATTTTTGCCTTTTTACCTAAAAATAAGGGTTTTTGTTAATTTTGGCACAAAATATTAGGAATTTCTGCCTTTTTGCTTAAAAATAAGAAAAATTTCTGCCTTTTTTCTCTGAAATAAGTGAAATTTCTGCAAATTTGCAACAAAATAATTGAAATTTCTTCAATTTTGCCCCAAAATAAGGGAAATTTCTGGAATTTTGCCCCAAAATAAGTGGAATTTCTGAGTTTTGCCCCAAAATAAGGAGAATTTCTGCCTTTTGCCCCACAATTAGTGAAATTTCTACAATTTTGCCCTAAAATAAAAGAAATTTCTGCAATTTTTCCCTATAATAAGGAAAATTTCTAGAATTTTGCCCCATAATAAGGGGAATTTCTGTTATTTTGCCCCACAATTATGGAAATTTCTGCAATTTTGCCACAAAATAAGGGGAATTTCTGCCTTTTGCCCCAAAATATGGGGAATTTCTGCCTTTTTGTCTGAAAATAAGAAGAATCCATAACTTTTTGCCATAAAAAAGGGAAATTTCTTCATTTTTGCTCCAAAATAAGGGGAACTTTTGCCTTTTTGCCTTTAAATAAGTGGAATTTCTGTCTTTTTCCCCCAAAACAAATGAAATTTCTGTCTTTTTGCCCCAAAATAAGAAAAATTTCTGACTTATTACCCTGAAATAAGTAAAATTTCTGCAAATTTGCCTCAAAATAAGGGAAATTTCTGCCTTTTGCTCCAAAATATGGGGAATTTCAGCATTTTACATCAAAATAATGGAAATTTCTGATTTTTGCACAAAAATATGGAGAATTTCTGCCTTTTTGTCCTGAAAATAAAGGGAATTTCTGCATTTTTTACCAATATTAGGAGAATTTCTGCAATTTTGCTCCAAAATACGGGTCATATCTACCTTTTTGCCCGAAATTAAGTGGAATTTCTGCCTTTATGACCCAAAATAATTGAAATTTTTTCAATTTTAGCCAAAAATTAAGGATTTCATTTTTTTGTCCCAAAATGAGGGGAATTTCTGCCATTTTGCCCTGAAATATTTGAAAT
The DNA here is from genome assembly GCF_963924665.1 of Micromys minutus. Lineage (NCBI taxonomy): Eukaryota > Metazoa > Chordata > Mammalia > Rodentia > Muridae > Micromys > Micromys minutus. The sequence continues at coordinate 209,171 of NW_027667860.1, read as the reverse complement.
TTCTGAAATTTTACCCCAAAATAAGGGGAATTTCTGCCTTTTTGCCTCTAAATAAGGGGAATTTCTGTCTTTTCCCCCCAAAACAAAGGGAATTTCTGTCTATTTTGCACCAATATAAGGAAAATTTCTGCCTTTTTTCCCTGAAATAAGAGATATTTCTGCAATTTTGCCCCAAAATATGTGGAATTTCTGAGTTTTGCCCCAAAATAAAAAGAATTTCTGCCTTTTTGCCCCACAATTAGTGAAATTTTTGCAATTTTGCCCTAAAATAAAAGAAATTTCTGCAATTTTTCCCCATAATAAGGGAAATTTCTGCAATTTTGCCCCAAAATAAGGGGAATCTGTTTTTTGCCCCACAATTAGGGAAATTTCTGCAATTTTGCTCCACAATTAGGGAAATTTCTGCAATGTTGCCCCAAAATAAGGGGAATTTCTGCCTTTTACTCCAAAATATGGGGAATTTCTGCATTTTTGTCCAAAAATAAGAAGAATGCATACTTTTTGCCATGAAAAAAGGAAATTTATTCATTTTTGCTCCAAAATGAGGGGAACTTTTGCCTTTTTGCCTCTAAATAAGTGGAATTTCTGTCTTTTTCCCCCAAAACAAATGAATTTTCTGTCTTTTTGCCTCAAAATAAGAAAAATTTCTGACTTATTACCCTTAAATAAGTGAAATTTCTGCAAATTTACCCCAAAATAAGAGAAATTTCTGCCTTTTGCCCCAAAATATGGGGAATTTCAGCATTTTACATCAAAATAAGAAAAATTTCTGATTTTTGCACCAAAATATGGAGAATTTCTGCCTTTTGGCCCCAAAATAAAGGGAATTTCTGCATTTTTGCACCAATATTAGGGGAATTTCTGCAATTTTGCTCCAAAATACGGGTCATTTCTGCCTTTTTGCCCAAAATTAAGTGGAATTTCTGCCTTTTTGACCCGAAATAAGTGAAATTTCTTCAATTTTAGCCAAAAATTAGGGATTTCATCTTTTTGCCCCAAAATGAGGGGAATTTCTGCCATTTTGCCCTGAAATATTTGAAATTTCTAAAATTTTACCCCAAAATAAGGGGAATTTTTGCTTTTTTGCCTCTAAATAAGTTGAATTTCAGTCTTTTCCCCCCAAAACAAAGGGAATTTCTGTTTATTTTGCACAAATATAAGAAAAATTTCTGCCTTTTTTCCCTGAAATAAGAGATATTTCTGCAATTTTGCCCCAAAATAAGTGGAATTTCTGAGTTCTGCCCCAAAATAAGGAGAATTTTGTTTTTTTGCCCCAACATATAGGGAATATCTGCATTTTTGCCCCACAATTAGGGGAATTTCTGCAGTTTTGCTCCAAAATACAGGGAATTTCTTCCTTTTTGCCCGAAAATGAGGGGAATGCATACCTTTTTGCCATATAAAAGGGAAATTTATTCATTTTTGCTCCAAAATAAGGGGAATTTCTGCCTTTTGTCTCTAAATAAGTGGAATTTCTGTCTTTTTCCCAGAAAACAAAGGGAATTATTGTCTTTTTTGCCTCCAATTAAGAGGAATTTCTGACTTATTACCCTGAAATAAGTGAAATTTCTGCAATTTTGCCCCAAAATAAGGGAAATTTCTGCATTTTTGCTTCCAATTAAGGGGAATTTCAGCCTTTTAACCTAAAAATAAGGGGAATTTCTGCATTTTTGCCACAAAATATTAGGAATTTCTGCCTTTTTGCCCCAATATAAGGAAAATTTTTGCCTTTTTTCCCTGAAATAAGAGATATTTCTGCAATTTTACCCCTAAATAAGTGGAATTTCTGCCTTTTTCCCCCCAAACAAATGAAATTTCTGTCTTTTTGCCCCAAAATAAAAAAAAATTCTGACTTATTATCCTGAAATAAGTGAAATTTCTGCAAATTTGCCCCAAAATAAGGGAAATTTCTGCCTTTTGCCCCAAAATATAAGGAATTTCAACATTTTACATCAAAATAAGAAAAATTTCTGATTTTTGCACCAAAATATGGAGAATTTCTGCCTTTTTGCCCCAAAATAAAGGGAATTTCTGCATTTTTCACCAATATTAGGGGAATTTCTGCAATTTTGCTCCAAAATACGGTCATTTCTGCCTTTTTGCCTGAAATTAAGTGGAATTTCTGCCTTTATGTCCCGAAATAAGTGAAATTTCTTAAATTTCACCCGAAAATTAAGTATTTCATCTTTTTGTCCCCAAATGAGGGGAATTTCTGCCATTTTGCCCTGAAATATTTGAAATTTCTGAAATTTTACCCCAAAATAAGGGGAATTTCTGCCTTTTTGCCTCTAAATAAGAAGAATTTATGTATTTTCCCCCCAAAACAAAGGGAATTTCTGTCTATTTTGCCCCAATATAAGGAAAATTTCTGCATTTTTTCCCTGAAATAAGAGATATTTCTGCAATTTTGCCCCAAAATAAGTGGAATTTCTGAGTTTTGCCCTAAAATAAAAAGAATTTCTGCCTTTTTGCCCCACAATTAGTGAAATTTCTGCAATTTTGCCCTAAAATAAAAGAAATTTCTGCAATTTTTCCCCATAATAAGGGAAATTTCTGCAATTTTGCCCCAAAATAAGGGGAGTTTCTGTTTTTGCCCCACAATTATGGAAATTTCTGCAATTTTGCCCCACAATTAGGGGAATTTCTGCAATTTTGCTCCAAAATACGGGGAATTTCTGCTTTTTTGCCCGAAAATAAGAGGAATGCATACCTTTTTGCCATATAAAAGGGAAATTTCTTCATTTTTGCTCCAAAATAAGGGAAATTTCTGCCTTTTTGTCTCTAAATAAGTGGAATTTCTGTTTTTTTCCTAGAAAACGAAGGGAATTACTGTCTTTTTTGCCTCCCAATAAGGGGAGTTTATGACTTATTACCCTGAAATATTTGAAATTTCTTCAATTTTGCCCCAAAATAAGGGAAATTTCTGCATATTTGCTTCCAAATAAGGGGAATTTCAGCCTTTTAACCTAAAAATAAGGGGAATTTCTGCATTTTTGCCACAAAATATTAGGAATTTCTGCCTTTTTGCCCCAATATAAGGAAAATTTTTGCCTTTTTTCCCTGAAAGAAGAGATATTTCTGCAATTTTACCCCAAAATAAGTGGAATTTCTGAGTTTTGCCCCAAAATAAGGAGAATTTCTGTCTTTTTGCCCGAACTTATAGGGAATTTCTGCCTTTTTGCCCCACAATTAGGGAAATATCTGCAATTTTGCCCCAAAATAAAGGGAATTTCTGCCTTTTGCCCCAAAATATGGGGAATTTCTGCCTTATTGTCTGAAAATAAGGAGAATGCATACCTTTTTGCCATAAAAAGGGGAAATTTTTTCATTTTTGCTCCAAAATAAGGGGAACTTTTGCCTTTTTGCCTCTAAATAAGTGTAATTTCTGTTTTTTTCCCCCAAAACAAATGAAATTTCTGTCTTTTTGCCCCAAAATAAGAAAAATTTCTGACTTATTACCCTGAAATAAGTGAAATTTCTGCAAATTTGCCCCAAAATAAGGGAAATTTTGCCTTTTGCCCCAAAATATGGGGAATTTCAGCATTTTACATAAAAATAAGGGAAATTTCTTATTTTTGCACCAAAATATGGAGAATTTCTGCCTTTTTGCCCCAAAATAAAGGGAATTTCTGCATTTTTCACCAATATTAGGGGAATTTCTGCAATTTTGCTCCACAATACAGGTAATTTCTGCCTTTTTCCCCGAAATTAAGTGGAATTTCTGCCTTTATGTCCCGAAATAAGTGAAATTTCTTCAATTTTAGCCAAAAATTAAGGATTTCATATTTTTGTCCCAAAATGAGGGGAATTTATGCCATTTTACCCTGAAATATTTGAAATTTCTGAAATTTTACCCCAAAATAAGGGGAATTTCTGCCTTTTTGCCTCTAAATAACAAGAATTTCTGTCTTTTTCCCCTAAAACAGAGAGAATATCTGTCTATTTTGCCCCAATATAAGGAAAATTTCTGCCTTTTTTCCCTGAAATAAGAGATATTTCTGCAATTTTGACCCAAAATAAGGGAAATTTCTGGAATTTTGCCCCAAAATAAGTTGAATTTCTTAGTTTTGCCCAAACATATAGGGATTTTCTGCCTTTTTGCCCCACAATTAGTGAAATTTCTGCAATTTTGCCCTAATATAAAAGAAATTTCTGCAATTTTTCCCCATAATATGGGAAATTTCTGCAATTTTGCCCCAAAATAAAAAAAATTTCTGTTTTTTGCCCCACAATTAGGGAAATTTCTGCAATTTTGCCCCACAATTAGGGAAATTTCTGCAATTTTGCCCCAAAATAAGGGGAATTTCTGCCTTTTACCCCAAAATATGGGGAATTTCTGCCTTTTTGTCCGAAAATAAGAAGAATGCATACTTTTTTGCCATAAAAAAGGGAAATTTCTTCATTTTTGCTTCAAAATAAGTGGAACTTTTGCCTTTTTGCCTCTAAATAAGTGGAATTTCTGTCTTTTTCCCCCAAAACAAATAAATTTTCTGTCTTTTTTGCCCCAAAATAAGAAAAATTTCTGACTTATTATCCTGAAATAAGTGAAATTTCTGCAAATTTGCCCCAAAGTAAGAGAAATTTCTGCCATTTGCCCCAAAATATGGGGGATTTCAGCATTTTACATCAAAATAAGGGAAATTTCTGATTTTTGCACCCAAATATGGAGAATTTCTGCCTTTTTGCCCCAAAATAAAGGGAATTTCTGCATTTTTGCACCATTAGGTGAATTTCTGTAATTTTGCTCAAAAATACGGGTCATTTCTGCCTTTTTGCCCGAAATTAAGTGGAATTTCTGCCTTTTTGTCCCGAAATAAGTGAAATATCTTCATTTTTTGCCAAAAATTAGGGATTTCATCTTTTTGCCCCAAAATAAGGGGAATTTCTGCCATTTTTGCCCTGAAATATTTGAAATTTGTTAAATTTTACCCCAAAATAATGGGAATTTCTGCCTTTTTGCCCCTAAATAAGGGGAATTTTAGCCTTTTTACCTCAAAATAAGGAAAATTTCTGCCTTTTTTCTCTGAAATAAGTGAAATTTATTCAATTTTTTGTCAAAAAAAGTGAAATTTCTGCAATTTTGCGTCAAAATAAGGGAAATTTCTGGAATTTTGCCCCAAAATAAGTGGAATTTCTGAGTTTTGCCCCAAAATAGAGAGAATTTATTTCTTTTTGCCCCAACATATAGGGAATTTCTGCCTTTTTGCCCCACAATTAGGGGAATTTCTGAAATTTTGCTAAAAAAAACGGGGAATTTCTGCCTTTTTGCCCGAAAATAAAGGGAATGCATACCTATTTGCCATAAAAAAGGAAAATTTCTTCATTTCTGCTCCAAAATAAGGGGAATTTTTGCCTTTTTGCCTCTAAATACGTGGAATTTCTGTCTATTTCCCCCATAACAAAGGGAATTTCTGTCTTTTTGCCCCAAAATAAAAAAAAATTCTGACTTATTACCCTGACATAAGTGAAATTTCTGCAATGTTGCCCCAATATATGGGAAAATTCTTCCTTTTTGCCCCCAAATAAAGGGAATTTCAGCCTTTTTACCTCAAAATAAGGGGAATTTCTGCATTTTTGCCATAAAATTTACGGAATTTCTGCCTTTTTGCCCCATAATATAGAAAATTTCTGCAATTTTCCCCAAAATAAAAGAAATTTCTCCTTTTTTGCCCCAAAATAAAGGAAATTTCAGCCTTTTTACCTGAACATAAGTGAAATTACTGCAATTTTGCCCCAAATAAGGGAAATTTCTGCAATTTTGCCACAAAATAAGGTAAATTTCTGCAATTTTGCTCCAAAATAAAGGGAATTTCTGCCTTTTGCCCCAAAACTAGGGGAATTTCTGCAATTTTGCTCCAAAATACCGGGAATTTCTGCCTTTTTGTCCAAAAATAAGGGGAATGCATACCTTTTTGCCATAAAAAAGTGAAATTTCTTCATTTTTGCTCCAAAATAAGAGGAATTTCTGCCTTTTTGATCTAAATAAGTGGAATTTCTGTCTTTTCCCCCAAATCAAAGGGAATTTCTGACATTTTTGCCGCAAAATAAGGGTTATTTCTGACTTATTTCCCTTAAATAAGTGAAATTTCTGGAATTTTGCCCCAAGATAAGGGAAATTTCTGCCTTTTTGCCCCCAAATAAGGAAAATTTCAGCCTTTTTACTTCAAAGTAAGGGGATTTTCTGCATTTTTGCCACAAAATATTAGGAATTTCTGCCTTTATGCCCCAAAATAAAGAAAATTTCTGCCTTTTTTCTCTGAAATAAGTGAAATTTCTGCAATTTTGCCCCAAAATAAGTGGAATTTCTGAGTTTTGCCCTAAAATAAGGAGAATTTCTATCTTTTTGCCCCAACACATAGGGAATTTCTGCATTTTTGCCCCAAAATTAGGGGAATTTCTGCAATTTTGCTCAAAAATACGGGGAATTTCTGCCTTTTTGTTCGAAATTAAGGGGAATGCATATTTTTTTTGCCATATAAAAGAGAAATTTCCTCATTTTTGCTCCAAAATAAGGGGAATTTCTGCCTTTTTGCCTCTAAATAAGTGGAATTTCTGTCTTTTTCCCCCAAAACAAAGGGAATTTCTGTCTTTTTTTGCCCCAAAATAAGGGGAATTTCTGACTCATTACCCTGAAATAAGTGATATTTCTGCAATTTTGTCCCAATATAAGTGAAATTTCTGCCTTTTTGCTCTCATATAAGGGGAATTGCAGCCTTTTTACCTCAAAATAAGGGGAATTTCTGCATTTCAGCCACAAAATATACGGAATTTCTGCCTTTTTGCCCCATAGTAAGAGAAATTTCTGCAATTTTGCCTCAAAATAAGGGGAATTTCTCCTTTTTTGCCCTAAAATAAAGGAAATTTAAGCCTTTTTACCTGAAAATAAGTGAAATTACTGCAATTTTGCCCCAAATAAAGGAAATTTCTGCAATTTTGCCCCAAAATAAGGTAAATTTCTGAAATTTTGCAACAAAATAAAGGAAATTTCTGGAATTTTGCCCCAAAATAAAGGGAATTTCTGATTTTTAGCGCCAAAATAAAGAGAATTTCTGCCTTTTGCCCCAAAATTAGGGGAATTTCTGCAATTTTGCTCCAAAATACGGGAAATTTCTGCCTTTTTACCCGAAAATAAAGGGAATGTATCCCTTTTTGCCATAAAAAAAGGAAATTTCTTCATTTTTGCTCCAAAATAAGGGGAATTTCTGCCTTTTTGCCTCTAAATAAGTGGAATTTCTGTCTTTTTCCCCCAAAACAAAGAGAATTTCTGTCTTTTTTGCCCCAAAATAAGAAAAATTTCTGCATTTTGCCCCAAAATAATGGGAATTTTTGCCTTTTTGCCCCTAAATAAGAAAAAATTTCGCTTTTTTTCTCTGAAATAAGTGAAATTTCTGCAATTTTGCCCTAAAATAAGGGAAATTTCTGCAATTTTTCCCCATAATTAGGTAAATTTCTGCAATTTTGCCCCAAAATAAGGGGAATTTCTGTTTTTTGCCCCCAAATAAAGAAAATTTCTTCAATTTTGCCCTAAAATAAGGGGAATTTCTGCCTTTTGCCTCAAAATAAGGTGAATTTCTGCCCTTTTGCCCCTAAATAAATAAAATTACTGTATTATTTATTCCAAAATTAGGTGAATTTCTGCAATTTTGCTCCATAATACGGGGATTTTCTGCCTTTTTCGCCGAAAATAAGGGGAATTTCTGCCATTTTGCCGCGAAATAAGTGAAATTTCTGCAGTTTTACCCCAAAATAAGGGGAATTTCTGCCTTTTTGCCCCGAAATTAGAGGAATTTCTGTAATTTTGCTCAGAAATACAAGGAATTTCTGCCTTTTTGCCTGAAATAACAAAAAATGTATACCTTTTTGCCATAAAAAGGGAAATTTCTTCATTTTTGCCCGAAAATAAGAGAATTTTCCGCATTTTTGACTCAAAATAAGTGAAATTTTTGCCTTTTCCCCAAAAATAAATGAAATTTCTATCTTTTTGCCCCAAAATAAAGGGAATATCTGACTTTTTGGCCAAAAATAAAAGGAATTTCAGACTTTTTACCTCAAAATAAAGGTAATTTCTTTTTTTTTGCCCCAACATATGGGGAATTTCTGCTTTTTGCCCCAAAATAAGAAAAATTTCTGCAATTTTGTACCAAAATAAAAGAAATTTCTGCCTTTTTGCCTCTAAATAAGTGGAATTTCTGTCTTTTAACCCCAAAACAAAGGGAATTTATGACTTTTTTGCCCCAAAATTAGGGGAATTTCTGACTTATTACCCTGAAATAAGTGTAATTTCTGGAATTTTTCCCCAAAATAATTGAAATTTCTTCCTTTTTGCCCCCAAATAAAGGAAATTTCAGCCTTTTTACTTCAAAATAAGGGGAATTTCTGCATTTTTGCCACAAAATATTAGGAATTTCTGCCTTTATGCCCCAAAATAAGGAAAATTTCTGCCTTTTTTCTCAGAAATAAGTGAAATTTATGCAATTTTGCCCCAAAATAAGTGGAATTTCTGAGTTTTGCCCCAAAATAAGGAGAATTTCTGTCTTTTTGCCCCAACATATAAAAAATTTCTGCATTTTTGCCCCACAATTAGGGGAATTTCTGCAATTTTGCTCCAAAATACGGGGAATTTCTGCCTTTTTGCCTGAAAATAAGGGGAATGCATATTTTTTTGCCATATAAAAAAGAAATTTCTTCATTTTTGCTCCAAAATAAGGGGAATTTCTGCCTTTTTGCCTCTAAATAAGTGGAATTTCTGTCTTTTTCCCCCAAAACAAAGGGAATTTCACTCTTTTTTGCCCCAAAATAAGGGGAATTTCTGACTTATTACCCTGAATTAAGTGAAATTTCTGCAATTTTGCCCCAATATAAGGGAAATTTCTGCCTTTTTGCTCCCAAATAAGGGGAATTTCAGCCTTTTTAACTCAAAATAAGGGGAATTTCTGCATTTTTGCCACAAAATATACGGAATTTCTGCCTTTTTGCCCCATAATAAAGGAAATGTCTGCAATTTTGCCCCAAAATAAGGGGAATTTCTCCTTTTTTGCCCCAAAATAAAGAAAATTTCAGCCTTTTTACCTGAAAATAAGTGAAATTACTGCAATTTTGCCCCAAATAAGGGAAATTTCCGCAATTTTGCCGCAAAATATGTGGAATTTCTTAATTTTGCCCCAAAATAAGGAGAATTTCTGCCTTTTTGCCACACAATTAGTGAAATTTCTGCAATTTTGCCCTACAATAAAAGAAATTTCTGCAATTTTGCCACAAAATAAGGGGAATTTTTGTTTTTTTGCCCCACAATTAGGGAAAGTTCTGCAATTTTGCCCCAAAATAAGAAGAATTTCTGACTTTTGCCCCAAAATATGGGGAATTTCTGCATTTTTGTCTGAAAATAAGAAGAATGCATACTTTTTTGCCATAAAAAAGGGAAATTTCTTCATTTTTGCTCCAAAATAAGGGGAACTTTTGCCTTTTTGCCTCTAAATAAGTGGAATTTCTGTCTTTTTTCTCCAAAACAAAAAAAATTTCTGTCTTTTTGCCCCAAAATAAGAAAAATTTCTGACTTAGTACCCTGAAATAAGTGAAATTTCTGCACATTTGCCCCAAAATAAGAGAAATTTCTGCCTTTTGTCCCAAAATATGGGGAATTTCAGCATTTTACATCAAAATAAGGGAAATTTCTGATTTTTGCACCAAAATATGGAGAATTTCTGCCTTTTTGCACCAAAATAAAAGGAATTTTTGCATTTTTGCACAAGATTAGGGGAATTTCTGCAAATTTTCTCCAAAATACGGGTCATTTTTGCCTTTTTGCCCGAAATTAAGTGGAATTTCTAACTTTTTTGTCCCGAAATAAGTGAAATTTCTTCAATTTTAGCCAAAAATTAGGGATTTCATCTTTTTGCCCCAAAATAAGGGGAATTTCTGCCATTTTGCCCTGAAATATTTGAAATTTCTTAAATTTTACCCCAAAATAAGGGGTATTTCTGCCTCATTGCTTCTAAATAAGGGGAATTTCAGCCTTTTTACCTCAAAATAAAGAAAATTTCTGCCTTTTTTCTCTGAAATAAGTGAAATTTCTTCAATTTTTTGCCAAAATAAGTGAAATTTCTGCAATTTTGTGTCAAAATAAGGGAAATTTCTGGAATTTTGCCCCAAAATAAGTGGAATTTCTGAGTTTTGCACCAAAATAAGGAGAATTTCTTTCTTTTTGCCCCAACATATAGGGAATTTCTGCCTTTTTGCCCCACAATTAGGGGAATTTCTGCAATTTTGCTCAAAAATACGGGGAATTTCTGCCTTTTTGCCCGAAAATAAAGGGAATGCATACCTATTTGCCATAAAAAAGGAAAATTTCTTCATTTTTGCTCCAAAATAAGGGGAATTTTTGCCTTTTTGCCTCTAAATACGTGTATTTCTGTCTTTTTTCCCCAAAACAAAGGGAATTTCTGTCTTTGTTGCCCCAAAATAAGGAAAATTTCTGACTTATTACCCTGAAATATGTGAAATTTCTGCAATTTTGCCCCAATATAAGGGAAAATTCTGCCTTTTTGCCCCTAAAGAGGGGGAATTTCAGCATTTTTACCTCAAAATAAGGGGAATTTCTGCATTTTTGCCACAAAATTTATGGAATTTCTGCCTTTATGCCCCAAAATAAGGAAAATTTCTGCCTTTTTTCTCTGAAATAAGTGAAATTACTGCAATTTTGCCCCAAAATAAGGGGAATTTCTGAGTTTTGCCCCAAAAGAAGAAGAATTTCTGTCTTTTTGCCCCAACATATAAAGAATTTCTGCCTTCTTGCCCCACAATTAGGGGAATTTCTGCAATTTTTCTCCAAAATGCGGGGGATTTCTGCCTTTTTGCATGAAAAGAAGGGGAATGTTTACCTTTGCCATAAAAAAGGGAAATTTCTTCATTTTTGCTCCAAAATAAGGGGAATTTCTGCCTTTTTGCCTCTAAATAAGTGGAATTTCTGTCTTTTTCCCCCAGAACATAGGGAATTTCTGTCTTTTTTGCCCCAAAATAAGAAAAATTTCTGCATTTTGCCCCAAAATAATGGGAATTTTTGCCTTTTTGCCCCTAAATAAGAAAAAATTTCGCTTTTTTTCTCTGAAATAAGTGAAATTTCTGCAATTTTGCCCTAAAATAAGGGAAATTTCTGCAATTTTTCCCCATAATTAGGTAAATTTCTGCAATTTTGCCCCAAAATAAGGGGAATTTCTGTTTTTTGCCCCCAAATAAAGAAAATTTCTTCAATTTTGCCCTAAAATAAGGGGAATTTCTGCCTTTTGCCTCAAAATAAGGTGAATTTCTGCCCTTTTGCCCCTAAATAAATAAAATTACTGTATTATTTATTCCAAAATTAGGTGAATTTCTGCAATTTTGCTCCATAATACGGGGATTTTCTGCCTTTTTCGCCGAAAATAAGGGGAATTTCTGCCATTTTGCCGCGAAATAAGTGAAATTTCTGCAGTTTTACCCCAAAATAAGGGGAATTTCTGCCTTTTTGCCCCGAAATTAGAGGAATTTCTGTAATTTTGCTCAGAAATACAAGGAATTTCTGCCTTTTTGCCTGAAATAACAAAAAATGTATACCTTTTTGCCATAAAAAGGGAAATTTCTTCATTTTTGCCCGAAAATAAGAGAATTTTCCGCATTTTTGACTCAAAATAAGTGAAATTTTTGCCTTTTCCCCAAAAATAAATGAAATTTCTATCTTTTTGCCCCAAAATAAAGGGAATATCTGACTTTTTGGCCAAAAATAAAAGGAATTTCAGACTTTTTACCTCAAAATAAAGGTAATTTCTTTTTTTTTGCCCCAACATATGGGGAATTTCTGCTTTTTGCCCCAAAATAAGAAAAATTTCTGCAATTTTGTACCAAAATAAAAGAAATTTCTGCCTTTTTGCCTCTAAATAAGTGGAATTTCTGTCTTTTAACCCCAAAACAAAGGGAATTTATGACTTTTTTGCCCCAAAATTAGGGGAATTTCTGACTTATTACCCTGAAATAAGTGTAATTTCTGGAATTTTTCCCCAAAATAATTGAAATTTCTTCCTTTTTGCCCCCAAATAAAGGAAATTTCAGCCTTTTTACTTCAAAATAAGGGGAATTTCTGCATTTTTGCCACAAAATATTAGGAATTTCTGCCTTTATGCCCCAAAATAAGGAAAATTTCTGCCTTTTTTCTCAGAAATAAGTGAAATTTATGCAATTTTGCCCCAAAATAAGTGGAATTTCTGAGTTTTGCCCCAAAATAAGGAGAATTTCTGTCTTTTTGCCCCAACATATAAAAAATTTCTGCATTTTTGCCCCACAATTAGGGGAATTTCTGCAATTTTGCTCCAAAATACGGGGAATTTCTGCCTTTTTGCCTGAAAATAAGGGGAATGCATATTTTTTTGCCATATAAAAAAGAAATTTCTTCATTTTTGCTCCAAAATAAGGGGAATTTCTGCCTTTTTGCCTCTAAATAAGTGGAATTTCTGTCTTTTTCCCCCAAAACAAAGGGAATTTCACTCTTTTTTGCCCCAAAATAAGGGGAATTTCTGACTTATTACCCTGAATTAAGTGAAATTTCTGCAATTTTGCCCCAATATAAGGGAAATTTCTGCCTTTTTGCTCCCAAATAAGGGGAATTTCAGCCTTTTTAACTCAAAATAAGGGGAATTTCTGCATTTTTGCCACAAAATATACGGAATTTCTGCCTTTTTGCCCCATAATAAAGGAAATGTCTGCAATTTTGCCCCAAAATAAGGGGAATTTCTCCTTTTTTGCCCCAAAATAAAGAAAATTTCAGCCTTTTTACCTGAAAATAAGTGAAATTACTGCAATTTTGCCCCAAATAAGGGAAATTTCCGCAATTTTGCCGCAAAATATGTGGAATTTCTTAATTTTGCCCCAAAATAAGGAGAATTTCTGCCTTTTTGCCACACAATTAGTGAAATTTCTGCAATTTTGCCCTACAATAAAAGAAATTTCTGCAATTTTGCCACAAAATAAGGGGAATTTTTGTTTTTTTGCCCCACAATTAGGGAAAGTTCTGCAATTTTGCCCCAAAATAAGAAGAATTTCTGACTTTTGCCCCAAAATATGGGGAATTTCTGCATTTTTGTCTGAAAATAAGAAGAATGCATACTTTTTTGCCATAAAAAAGGGAAATTTCTTCATTTTTGCTCCAAAATAAGGGGAACTTTTGCCTTTTTGCCTCTAAATAAGTGGAATTTCTGTCTTTTTTCTCCAAAACAAAAAAAATTTCTGTCTTTTTGCCCCAAAATAAGAAAAATTTCTGACTTAGTACCCTGAAATAAGTGAAATTTCTGCACATTTGCCCCAAAATAAGAGAAATTTCTGCCTTTTGTCCCAAAATATGGGGAATTTCAGCATTTTACATCAAAATAAGGGAAATTTCTGATTTTTGCACCAAAATATGGAGAATTTCTGCCTTTTTGCACCAAAATAAAAGGAATTTTTGCATTTTTGCACAAGATTAGGGGAATTTCTGCAAATTTTCTCCAAAATACGGGTCATTTTTGCCTTTTTGCCCGAAATTAAGTGGAATTTCTAACTTTTTTGTCCCGAAATAAGTGAAATTTCTTCAATTTTAGCCAAAAATTAGGGATTTCATCTTTTTGCCCCAAAATAAGGGGAATTTCTGCCATTTTGCCCTGAAATATTTGAAATTTCTTAAATTTTACCCCAAAATAAGGGGTATTTCTGCCTCATTGCTTCTAAATAAGGGGAATTTCAGCCTTTTTACCTCAAAATAAAGAAAATTTCTGCCTTTTTTCTCTGAAATAAGTGAAATTTCTTCAATTTTTTGCCAAAATAAGTGAAATTTCTGCAATTTTGTGTCAAAATAAGGGAAATTTCTGGAATTTTGCCCCAAAATAAGTGGAATTTCTGAGTTTTGCACCAAAATAAGGAGAATTTCTTTCTTTTTGCCCCAACATATAGGGAATTTCTGCCTTTTTGCCCCACAATTAGGGGAATTTCTGCAATTTTGCTCAAAAATACGGGGAATTTCTGCCTTTTTGCCCGAAAATAAAGGGAATGCATACCTATTTGCCATAAAAAAGGAAAATTTCTTCATTTTTGCTCCAAAATAAGGGGAATTTTTGCCTTTTTGCCTCTAAATACGTGTATTTCTGTCTTTTTTCCCCAAAACAAAGGGAATTTCTGTCTTTGTTGCCCCAAAATAAGGAAAATTTCTGACTTATTACCCTGAAATATGTGAAATTTCTGCAATTTTGCCCCAATATAAGGGAAAATTCTGCCTTTTTGCCCCTAAAGAGGGGGAATTTCAGCATTTTTACCTCAAAATAAGGGGAATTTCTGCATTTTTGCCACAAAATTTATGGAATTTCTGCCTTTATGCCCCAAAATAAGGAAAATTTCTGCCTTTTTTCTCTGAAATAAGTGAAATTACTGCAATTTTGCCCCAAAATAAGGGGAATTTCTGAGTTTTGCCCCAAAAGAAGAAGAATTTCTGTCTTTTTGCCCCAACATATAAAGAATTTCTGCCTTCTTGCCCCACAATTAGGGGAATTTCTGCAATTTTTCTCCAAAATGCGGGGGATTTCTGCCTTTTTGCATGAAAAGAAGGGGAATGTTTACCTTTGCCATAAAAAAGGGAAATTTCTTCATTTTTGCTCCAAAATAAGGGGAATTTCTGCCTTTTTGCCTCTAAATAAGTGGAATTTCTGTCTTTTTCCCCCAGAACATAGGGAATTTCTGTCTTTTTTGCCCCAAAATAAGAAAAATTTCTGCATTTTGCCCCAAAATAATGGGAATTTTTGCCTTTTTGCCCCTAAATAAGAAAAAATTTCGCTTTTTTTCTCTGAAATAAGTGAAATTTCTGCAATTTTGCCCTAAAATAAGGGAAATTTCTGCAATTTTTCCCCATAATTAGGTAAATTTCTACAATTTTGCCCCAAAATAAGGGGAATTTCTGTTTTTTGCCCCCAAATAAGGAAAATTTCTTCAATTTTGCCCTAAAATAAGGGGAATTTCTGCCTTTTGCCTCAAAATAAGGTGAATTTCTGCCCTTTTGCCCCTAAATAAATAAAATTACTGTATTATTTATTCCAAAATTAGGTGAATTTCTGCAATTTTGCTCCATAATACGGGGATTTTCTGCCTTTTTCGCCGAAAATAAGGGGAATTTCTGCCATTTTGCTGCGAAATAAGTGAAATTCCTGCAGTTTTACCCCAAAATAAGGGGAATTTCTGCCTTTTTGCCCCGAAATTAGAGGAATTTCTGTAATTTTTCTTAGAAATACGGGGAATTTCTGCCTTTTTGCCTGAAATAACCAAAAAATGTATACCTTTTTGCCATAAAAAGGGAAATTTCTTCATTTTTCCCGAAAATAAGAGAATTTTCCGCATTTTTGACTCAAAATAAGTGAAATTTTTGCCTTTTCCCCAAAAATAAATGAAATTTCTATCTTTTTGCCCTAAAATAAAGGGAATATCTGACTTTTTGGCCAAAAATAAAAGGAATTTCAGACTTTTTACCTCAAAATAAAGGTAATTTCTTCCTTTTTGCCCCAACATATGGGGAATTTCTGCTTTTTGCCCCAAAATAAGAAAAATTTCTGCAATTTTGTACCAAAATAAAAGAAATTTCTGCCTTTTTGCCTCTAAATAAGTGGAATTTCTGTCTTTTTACCCCAAAACAAAGGGAATTTATGACTTTTTTGCCCCAAAATTAGGGGAATTTCTGACTTATTACCCTGAAATAAGTGTAATTTCTGGAATTTTTCCCCAAAATAATTGAAATTTCTGCCTTTTTGCCCCCAAATAAAGGAAATTTCAGCCTTTTTACTTCAAAATAAGGGGAATTTCTGCATTTTTGCCACCAAATATTAGGAATTTCTGCCTTTATGCCCCAAAATAAGGAAAATTTCTGCCTTTTTTCTCAGAAATAAGTGAAATTTATGCAATTTTGCCCCAAAATAAGTGGAATTTCTGAATTTTGCCCCAAAATAAGGAGAATTTCTGTCTTTTTGCCCCAACATATAAAAAATTTCTGCATTTTTGCCCCACAATTAGGGGAATTTCTGCAATTTTGCTCCAAAATACGGAGAATTTCTGCCTTTTTGCCCGAAAATAAGGGGAATGCATATTTTTTTGCTATATAAAAAAGAAATTTCTTCATTTTTGCTCCAAAATAAGGGGAATTTCTGCCTTTTTGCCTCTAAATAAGTGGAATTTCTGTCTTTTTCCCCCAAAACAAAGGGAATTTCACTCTTTTTTGCCCCAAAATAAGGGGAATTTCTGACTTATTACCCTGAATTAAGTGAAATTTCTGCAATTTTGCCCCAATATAAGGGAAATTTCTGCCTTTTTGCTCCCAAATAAGGGGAATTTCAGCCTTTTTAACTCAAAATAAGGGGAATTTCTGCATTTTTGCCACAAAATATACGGAATTTCTGACTTTTTGCCCCATAATAAGGCAAATGTCTGCAATTTTGCCCCAAAATAAGGGGAATTTCTCCTTTTTTGCCCCAAAATAAAGAAAATTTCAGCCTTTTTACCTGAAAATAAGTGAAATTACTGCAATTTTGCCCCAAATAAGGGAAATTTCCGCAATTTTGCCGCAAAATATGTGGAATTTCTTAATTTTGCCCCAAAATAAGGAGAATTTCTGCCTTTTTGCCACACAATTAGTGAAATTTCTGCAATTTTGCCCTAAAATAAAAGAAATTTCTGCAATTTTGCCACAAAATAAGGGGAATTTTTGTTTTTTTGCCCCACAATTAGAGAAAGTTCTGCAATTTTGCCCCAAAATAAGAAGAATTTCTGCCTTTTGCCTTTTTGTCTGAAAATAAGAAGAATGCATATTTTTGCCATAAAAAAGGGAAATTTCTTCATTTTTGCTCCAAAATAAGGGGAACTTTTGCCTTTTTGCCTCTAAATAAGTGGAATTTCTGTCTTTTTTCCCCAAAACAAAAAAAATTTCTGTCTTTTTGCCCCAAAATAAGAAAAATTTCTGACTTATTACCCTGAAATAAGTGAAATTTCTGCACATTTGCCCCAAAATAAGAGAAATTTCTGCCTTTTGTCCCAAAATATGGGGAATTTCAGCATTTTACATCAAAATAAGGGAAATTTCTGATTTTTGCACCAAAATATGGAGGATTTCTGCCTTTTTGCCCCAAAATAAAGGGAATTTCTGCATTTTTGCACCAATATTAGGGGAATTTCTGCAATTTTGCTCAAAAATACGGGTCATTTCTGCCTTTTTGCCCGAAATTAAGTGGAATTTCTGCCTTTTTTGTCCCGAAATAAGTGAAATTTCTTCAATTTTAGCCAAAAATTAGGGATTTCATCTTTTTGCCCCAAAATAAGGGGAATTTCTGCCATTTTGCCTGAAATATTTGAAATTTCTTAAATTTTACCCCAAAATAAGAGGAATTTCTGCCCTTTTGCCCCTAAATAATGGGAATTTCAGCATTTTTACCTCAAAATAAGGAAAATTTCTGCCTTTTTTCTCTGAAATAGGTGAAATTTCTTCATTTTTTTGTCAAAATAAGTGAAATTTCTGCAATTTTGCATCAAAATAAGGGAAATTTCTAAAATTTTCCCCAAAATAAGTGGAATTTCTGAGTTTTGCCCCAAAATATGGAGAATTTCTTTCTTTTTGCCCCAACATATAGGGAATTTCTGACTTTTTGACCCACAATTAGGGGAATTTCTGCAATTTTGCTCAAAAATATGGGGAATTTCTGTCTTTTTGCCTCTAAATAAGTGGAATTTCTGTCTTTTTCCCCCAAGACAAAGGGAATTTCTGTCTTTTTTGCCCCAAAATAAGGGGAATTTCTGACTCATTACCCTGAAATAAGTGAAATTTCTGCAATTTTGCCCCAATATAAGGGAAATTTCTGCCTTTTTGCTGTCAAATAAAGGGAATTGCAGCATTTTTACCTCAAAATAAGAGGAATTTCTGCATTTTTGCCACAAAATATACGGAATTTCTGCCTTTTTGCCCCATAATAAGAGAAATTTCTGCAATTTTGCACCAAAATAAGGGGAATTTCTCCTTTATTGCCCCAAAAGAAAGGAAATTTCAGCCTTTTTACCTGAAAATAAGTGAAATTACTGCAATTTTGCCCCAAATAAAGGAAATTTCTGCAATTTTGCCCCAAAATAAGTGGAATTTCTTAGTTTTGTCCCAAAATAAAAAGAATTTTTGCCTTTTTGCCCCACAATTAGTGAAATTTCTGCAATTTTGCCCTAAAATAATAGAAATTTTGCAATTTTTCCCCATAATAAAGGAAATTTCTGCAATTTTGCCCCAAAATAAGGGGAATTTCTGTTTTTTGCCCCACAATTTGGGAAGTTTCTGCAATTTTGCCCCAAAATAAGAAGAATTTCTGCTTTTTGCCCCAAAATATGGGGAATTTCTGCCTTTTTGTCTGAAAATAAGAAGAATGAATAACTTTTTGCCATAAAAAAGGGAAATTTCTTCATTTTTGCTCCAAAATGAGGGGAACTTTTGCCTTTTTGCCTCTAAATAAGTGAAATTTCTGTCTTTTTTCCCCAAAACAAATGAAATTTCTGTCTTTTTTGCCCCAAAATAAGAAAAATTTCTGACTTATTACCCTGAAATAAGTGAAATTTCTGCAAATTTGCCCCAAAATAAGAGAAATTTCTGCCTTTTGCCCCAAAATATGGGGAATTTCAGCATTTTACATCAAAATAAGGGAAATTTCTGATTTTTGCACCAAAATATGGAGAATTTCTGCCTTTTTGCCCCAAAATAAAAGGAATTTTTGCATTTTTACACAATATTAGGGGAATTTCTGCAATTTTTCTCCAAAATACGGGTCATTTTTGCCTTTTTGCCCGAAATTAAGTGGAATTTCGCCTTTTTGTCCCGAAATAAGTGAAATTTCTTCAATTTTAGCCAAAAATTAGGGATTTCATTTTTTGCCCCAAAATAAGGGGAATTTCTGCCATTTTGCCCTGAAATATTTGAAATTTCTTAAATTTTACCCCAAAATAAGGGGTATTTCTGCCTCATTGCTTCTAAATAAGGGGAATTTCAGCCTTTTTACCTCAAAATAAAGAAAATTTCTGCCTTTTTTCTCTGAAATAAGTGAAATTTCTTCAATTTTTTGCCAAAATAAGTGAAATTTCTGCAATTTTGTGTCAAAATAAGGGAAATTTCTGGAATTTTGCCCTAAAATAAGTGGAATTTCTGAGTTTTGCACCAAAATAAGGAGAATTTCTTTCTTTTTGCCCCAACATATAGGGAATTTCTGCCTTTTTGCCCCACAATTAGGGGAATTTCTGCAATTTTGCTCAAAAATACGGGGAATTTCTGCCTTTTTGCCCGAAAATAAAGGGAATGCATACTTATTTGCCATAAAAAAGGAAAATTTCTTCATTTTTGCTCCAAAATAAGGGGAATTTTTGCCTTTTTGCCTCTAAATACGTGGATTTCTGTCTTTTTTCCCCAAAACAAAGGGAATTTCTGTCTTTTTTGCCCCAAAATAAGGAAAATTTCTGACTTATTACCCTGAAATAAGTGAAATTTCTGCAATTTTGCCCCAATATAAGGGAAAATTCTGCCTTTTTGCCCCCAAAGAGGGGGAATTTCAGCCTTTTTACCTAAAAATAAGGGGAATTTCTGCATTTTTGCCACAAAATTTATGGAATTTCTGCCTTTATGCCCCAAAATAAGGAAAATTTCTGCCTTTTTTCTCTGAAATAAGTGAAATTACTGCAATTTTGCCCCAAAATAAGGGGAATTTCTGAGTTTTGCCCCAAAAGAAGAAGAATTTCTGTCTTTTTGCCCCAACATATAAAGAATTTCTGCCTTCTTGCCCCACAATTAGGGGAATTTCTGCAATTTTTCTCCAAAATGTGGGGGATTTCTGCCTTTTTGCATGAAAATAAGGGGAATGTTTACCTTTGCCATAAAAAAGGGAAATTTCTTCATTTTTGCTCCAAAATAAGGGGAATTTCTGCCTTTTTGCCTCTAAATAAGTGGAATTTCTGTCTTTTTCCCCCAAAACAAAGAGAATTTCTGTCTTTTTTGCCCCAAAATAAGAAAAATTTCTGCATTTTGCCCCAAAATAATGGGAATTTTTGCCTTTTTGCCCCTAAATAAGAAAAAATTTCGCTTTTTTTCTCTGAAATAAGTGAAATTTCTGCAATTTTGCCCTAAAATAAGGGAAATTTCTGCAATTTTTCCCCATAATTAGGTAAATTTCTGCAATTTTGCCCCAAAATAAGGGGAATTTCTGTTTTTTGCCCCCAAATAAGGAAAATTTCTTCAATTTTGCCCTAAAATAAGGGGAATTTCTGCCTTTTGCCTCAAAATAAGGTGAATTTCTGCCCTTTTGCCCCTTAATAAGTAAAATTACTGTATTATTTATTCCAAAATTAGGTGAATTTCTGCAATTTTGCTCCATAATACGGGGATTTTCTGCCTTTTTAGCCAAAAAAAGGAGAATTTCTGCCATTTTGCCACAAAATAAGTGAAATTTCTGCAGTTTTACCCCAAAATAAGGGGAATTTCTGCCTTTTTGCCCCGAAATTAGAGGAATTTTTGTAATTTTGCTCAGAAATACGGGGAATTTCTGCCTTTTTGCCTGAAATAACAAAAAATGTATACCTTTTTGCCATAAAAAAGGAAATTTCTTCATTTTTGCCCGAAAATAAGAGAATTTTCCGCATTTTTGACTCAAAATAAGTCAAATTTTTGCGTCTTCCCCAAAAATAAATGAAATTTCTATCTTTTTGCCCCAAAATAAAGGGAATATCTGACTTTTTGGCCAAAAATGAAAGGAATTTCAGACTTTTTACCTCAAAATAAAGGTAATTTCTTCCTTTTTGCCCCAAAATATGGGGAATTTCTGCTTTTTGCCCCAAAATAAGAAAAATTTCTGCAATTTTGTACCAAAATAAAAGAAATTTCTGTCTTTTTGCCCCAAAATAAGAAAATTTCTGCCTTTTTTTCCAAAAATAAGTGAAATTTCTGATATTTTGCCCCAAAATAAGGGAAATTTCTGAAATTTTGCCCCAATGTAAAGGAAATTTTTGCAATTTTGCCCCAAAATAAGAGGAATTTCTGATTTTTGCTCCTGAAAACAGGAGATTTTCTGCCTTTTTGCCCGAAAATTATGAGAATTTCGGCAATTTTGCTTCAAAATATAGGGAATTTCAGCCTTTTAGCCCCAAAATATAGGGAATTTCTGCATTTTCCCCCAATATTTGGGGAATTTCTGGAATTTACCTCTAAATAAAAGGAATTTCTGCATTTTACCTCAAAATAAGAAGAATTTCTGCCTTTTGTTCCAAAATATGGGGAATTTCTGCCTTTTTGTTCCAAAATAAAGAAAATTTCTTCAATTTTGTACTATAATAAAAGAAATTTCTTCTTTTTGCCCCACAATAAGGGGAATTTTTAACTTTTTGCCCTGAAATAAATGAAATTTCTGCAATTTTGCCCGGAAATAAGGGAAATTTGTGCCTTTTTGCCCCAAAATAAGTGGAAATTCTGCATTTTGCCCCAAAATATGGGGAATTTCTGCCTTTTTGTCCGAAAATAAGAAGAATGCATAACTTTTTGGAATAAAAAGGGAAATTTCGTCATTTTTGCTCCAAAATAAGGGGAATTTTTGCCTTTTTGCCTCTAAATAAGTGGAATTTCTGTCTTTTTTGTCCTAAAATAAGGAAAATTTCTGACTTATTACCCTGAAATAAGTGAAATTTCTGCAATTTTGCCCCAATATAAGGGAAATTTCTGCCTTTTTGCCCCCAAATAAGGTGGATTTCAGCCTTTTTACCTCAAAATAACGGGAATTTCTTCATTTTTGCCACAAAATATTAGGAATTTCTGCCTTTTTGCCCCAAAATAAGGAAAATTTCTGCCTTTTTTCTCTGAAATAAGTGAAATTTCTGCAATTTTGCCCCAAAGTAAGTGAAATTTCTGCAATTTTGCCCCAAAATAAGTAATATTTCTGGAATTTTGCCCCAAAATAAGTGGAATGTCTGAGTTTTGCCCTAAAATAAGGAGAATTTCTGCCTTTTTGCCCCACAATTAGGGGAATTTCTGCAATTATGCTCCAAAATACGGGGAATTTCTGCCTTTTTGCCCGAAAATAAGGAGAATGCATACATTTTTGCCATAAAAAAAATTTCTTCATTTTTTCCTCAAAATAAGGGAAATTTTTGCCATTTTACCCTGAAATCTGTGAAATTTCTGAGATTTTACCCCAAAATAAGGTGAATTTCTGCCTTTTTGCCCCAAAATAATGGCAATTTCTGCCTTTTTGCCCCAAAATAAGAAAAATTTTTGCTTTTTTTCTCTGAAATAAGTGAAATTTCTGCAATTTTGCCCTTAAATAAGGGAAATTTCTGCAATTTTTCCCTATAATAAGGGAATTTTCTGCAATTTTGCCCCAAAATACAGGGAAATTCTGTTTTTTGCCCCCAAATAAGGGAAATTTCTGCAATTTTGCCAAAAATAAGGGGAATTTCTGCTTTTTGCCCCAAAATAAGGAGAACTTCTGCCTTTTTGCCCCAAAGTAAAAAAAATTACTGTATTTTTTACCCCTAAATTAGGTGAATTTCTGCAATTTTACTCCAAAATACGGGGATTTTTGCCTTTTTGCCCGAAATTAAAGGGAATATATACCTTTTTGCCATAAAAAAAGGAAATTTCTTCATTTTTGCTCCAAAATAAGGGGATTTTCTAACTTTTTGACTCAAAATAAGTGCCATTTCTGCCTTTTGCCCAAAAATAAACGAAATTTCTCTCTTTTTTCCAAAAATAAGGTGAATTTCTGACATTTTGTTTCAAAATAATGGGAATTTCAGCCTTTTTACCTCAAAATAAGGGAAATTTCTGCCTTTTTGCCCCCAAAATAAAGGGAATTTCTGCATTTTTGCACCAATATTAAGGGAATTTCTGCAATTTTGCTCCAAAATACAGGTCATTTCTGCCTTTATGCAAGAAATTAAGTGGAATTTATGCCTTTTTGTCCCGAAATAAGTGAAATTTCTTCAATTTTAGCCAAAAATTAGGGATTTTGTCTTTTTGCCCCAAAATAAGGGGAATTTCTGCCATTTTGCCCTGAAATATTTGAAATTTTTGCAATTTTACCCCAAAATAAGGTGAATTTCTGCCTTTTTGCCCCAAAATAATGGGAATTTCTGCCTTTTGCCACACAATAAGAAAAATTTTTGCTTTTTTTCTCTGAAATAAGTGAAATTTCTGCAATTTTGCCTTAAAATAAAAGAAATTTCTCCAATTTTTCCCCATAATAAAGGAATTTTCTGCAATTTGCCCCAAAATAAAGGGAACTTCTGTTTTTTGTCCCCAAATAAGGGAAATTTCTGCAATTTTGCCTCAAAATAAAAGGTATTTCTCCCTTTTTGCCTCAAAATAAAAGAAATTTCAGCCTTTTTACCTGAATATAAGTGAAATTTCTGCAATTTTGCCCCAAAATAAGGTAAATTCCTGCAATTTTGCCCCAAAATTAAGGAAATTTCTGATTTTTGCTCCAAAATAAAGGGAATTTCTGCCTTTTGCCATAAAATTAGGGGAATTTCTGCAATTTTGCTCCAAAATACGGGAAATTTCTGCCTTTTGCCCGTAAATAAAAGAAATGCATACCTTTTTGCCATAAAAAAGGGAAATTTCTTCATTTTTGCTCCAAAATAAGGGGAATTTTTGCCTTTTTGCTTCTAATTAAGTGGAATTTCTTTCTTTTTCCCCCTAAACAAAGGGAATTTCTGTCTTTTTTGCCCCAAAATAAGGGGAATTTCTGACTTATTACCCTGAAATTAGTGAAATTTCTGCAATTTTGCCCCAAAATAAGGGAAATTTCTGCATTTTTGCAACCAAATAAAAGGAATTTCAGCCTTTTTACCTCAAAATAAGGGGAATATCTGCATTTTTGCCAAAAAATATTAGGAATTTCTGCCTTTTGCCCCAAATAAGGAAAATTTCTCACTTATTACCCTGAAATAAGTGAAATTTCTGCAATTGTGCCCCAAATTAAGGGAAATTTCTGCAATTTTGCCCCAAAATAAGGGAAATTTCTGCAATTTTGCTCTAAAATAAGTGGAATTTCTGAGTTTTGCCCCAATATAAGGAGAATTTCTGTCTTTTTGCCCCAACAAATAGAGAATTTCTGCCTTTTTGCCCCAAAACTAAGGGAATTTTTGCAATTTTGCTCCAAAATACGGGGAATTTCCGCCTTTATGCCTGAATATAAGGGGAATGCATACCTATTTGCCATAAAAATGGGAAATTTCTTCATTTTTGTTACAAAATAAGGGGAATTTCTGCCTTTTAGGCTCTAAATAAGTGGATTTTCTGTCTTTTTCCCCCAAAACAAAGGAAATTTCTGTCTTTTTTGCCCCAAAATAAGGGGAATTTCTGACTTATTACCCTGAAATAAGTGAAAATTCTGCCATTTTGCCACGCAATAAGGAAAATTTCTGCCTTTTTGCACCCAAATAAGGGGAATTTCAGCCTTTTTACCTCATAATAATGGGAATCTCTGCCTTTTTGCCCTAAAATAAGGAAAATTTCTGTATTTTTGCCCCAAAATAAAGAAAATTTCTGCAATTTTGTACCAAAATAAAAGTAATTTCTGAATTTTTGTCCCAAAATAAGAGAAATTTCCGCGTTTTTTCTCTGAAATAAGTGAAAGTTCTGTAATTTTGCCCCAAAAAAGGGGAATTTCTGACTTTTTGCCCTGAAATAAGGAGAATTTCTGTCTTTCTGCCCCAAAATAATGTGAATTTCTGCATTTTCCTTCAAAATTATGGGAATATGTGCAATTTTGCTCAAAATACGGGGAATTTCTGCCTTATTGCACCAAAATAAAGGGAATTTCTGCATTTTTGCACCAATATAAGGGGAATTTCTGAAATTTTGCTCCAAAATACGGGGAATTTCAACCTTATTGCCCGAAATAAAGTGGAATTTCTGCCTTTTTGCCGTGAAATATTTGAAATTTCCGCAATTTTACCCAAAAATAAGAGGAATTTCTGTTTTCGGCCCCACAATTAGGAGAATTTCTGCTTTTTGCCCCAAAATAAGGCAAATTTCTAACTTTTTGCCCTGAAATAAGTGAAATTTCTGCAATTTTGCCCCAAAATAAGGGGAATTTGTGTTTTTTTGCCAAAATAAGGGGAATTTCAGCATTTTACCTCCAAATAAGGGGAATTTCTGCCTTTTTGCCACAAAATATGGGGAATTTCTGCCTATTGCCCCCAAATAAGAAAAATTTTTGCTTTTCTGCCCCAATTAACAGGAATTTTTTCCTTTTTGCCACAAAGTAAAGGGAATATCTGCCTTTTTGCCCCAAAATAACGGGAATTTCAGCTTTTTACCTCAAAATAAGGGGAATTTATGCCTTTTGTCCACAATATGGGGAATTTCTGACTTTTTGTTCCAAAATAAGGAAAATTTCTTCAATTTTGTACCAAAATAAAAGTAATTTCTGACTTTTTGCCCTGAAATAATTGAAATTTCTGCAATTTTGCCCGAAAAAAAAGGAAATTTGTGTCTTTTTGCCTCAAAATGAGGGGAATTTCTGCCATTTTGCCCCAAAATATAGGGAATTTCAGCATTTTACCTCAAAATTAAGGGAATTTCAGCCTTTTTGCAACAGAATATGGGGAATTTCTGCCTTTTTGCCACAAAATAAGAAAAATTTCTGCAATTCTGTACCAAAATAAAAAAAATTTTTTACAATTTTGCCCGAAAATAAGGGAAATCTGATTTTTGCCCCGAAATAAGGAGAATTTCTGTATTTTTGCCCCAAAATAAAGGGAATTTCTGCCTTTTTGCCCCCAAATTAGGGGAGTTTCTGCAATTATGCTTCAAAATACAGGAAATTTCTCCCTCTTTTCCCGAAAATAAGGGGAACTTTTTCCGATTTGCCCCAAATAAAGGGAATTTCTGCATTCTTGCCCCAATATTAGGGGAATTTCTGCAATTTTGCTCCAAAATACGGGGAATTTCTGCCTTTTTGCCTGAAATTAAGGGGATTTTCTGCGTTTTTGCCCCCAAACAAGGGAAATTTCTGCAATTTTACCCCAAAATAAGGTGAATTTCTGCCTTTTTGCCCCAAAATAATGGGAATTTCTGCCTTTTTGCCCCACAATAAAAAAAATTTTTGCTTTTTTTCTCTGAAATAAGTGAAATTTCTTCAATTTTGCCTTAAAATAAAAGAAATTTCTGCAATTTTTTTACATAATAAAGGAATTTTCTGCAATTTTCCCCAAAATAAAGGGAATTTCTGTTTTTTGTCCCCAAATAAGGGAAATTTCTGCAATTTTGCCCCAAAATAAATGGTATTTCTCCTTTTTTGCCTCAAAATAAAGGAAATTTCAGCCTTTTTACCTAAAAATAAGTGAAATTTCTGCATATTTGCCCCAAATAAGGGAAATTTCTGCAATTTTGCCCTAAAATAAGGGGAATTTCTGCCTTTTGCCCCTAAATAAGGAGAATTTCTGCCTTTTTGCCCCAAAATGAAGAAAATTACTGTATTTTTTACCCCAAAAATAGGTGAATTTCTGCAATTTTGCTCCAAAATACAGGAATTTTCTGCCTTTTTCGCCAATAATAAGAAAAACTTCTGCCATTTTGCCGCGAAATAAGTGAAATTTCTGCAGTTTTACCACAAAATAAGGGGATTTTCTGCCTTTTTGCCCCAAAATTAGGGGAATTTCTGAAATTTTGTTCCAAAATACGGGGAATTTCTGCCTTTTTGCCCGAAAATAAAGAAAATGTATACCTTTTTGCCATTAAAAAGGGAAATTTCTTCATTTTTGCCCGAAAATAAGGGGATATTCCGCCTTTTTTACTCAAAATAAGTTCAATTTCTGCCTTTTCTCCAAAAATAAACGAAATTTCTGTCTTTTTGCCCCAAAATAAGGGGAATTTCTGACTTTTTGCCCCAAAAGAAAGGGAATTTCTGCCTTTTTGCCCCAAAATTAGGGGAGTTTCTGCAATTTTGCTTCAAAATACAGGAAATTTCTGCCTCTTTTCCCGAAAATAAGAGGAACTTCTTCCGATTTGCCCCAAATACAGGGAATTTCCGCATTTTTCCCCAATATTAGGGGAATTTCTGCAATTTTGCTCCAAAATACAAGGAATTTCTGCCTTTTTGCCCGAAATTAAGGGGATTTTCTGCGTTTTTGCCCCCAAACAAGAAAAATTTATCCAATTTTATCCCAAATAAGAAGAATTTCTGCCTTTTTGCCCCAATATAATGGGAATTTCTGCCTTTTTGCCCCACAATAGGAAAAATTTTTGCTTTTTTTCTCTGAAATAAGTGAAATTTCTGCAATTTTGCATTAAAATAAAAGAAATTTCTTCAATTTTTTTCCATAATAAAGGAATTTTCTGCAATTTTGCCCCAAAATAAAGGGAATTTCTGTGTTTTGTCCCCAAATAAGGGAAATTTCTGCAATTTTGTTCTAAAATAAGGGAATTTCTGCCTTTTGCCCCAAAATAAGAGGAATTTTTACCTTTTTGTCCCCAAATAAAGAAAATTACTGCATGTTTTACCCCAAAATTAGGTGAATTTCTGCAATTTTGCTCCAAAATACGGGGATTTTCTGCATATTTCGCCGAAAATAAGGGGAATTTCTGCCATTTTGCCGCAAAATAAGTGAAATTTCTGCAGTTTTACCCCAAAATAAGGGGAATTTCTGCATTTTTGGCCCCAAAATTATGGGAATTTCTGCAATTTTGCTCCAAAATACGGGGAATTTCTGCCTTTTTGCCCGAAAATAAAGGGAATGTATACCTTTTTGCCATAAAAAAGGGAAATTTCTTCATTTTTACCCTAAAATAAGGGGATTTTCCGCATTTTTGACAAAAAATAAGTGCAATTTCTGACTTTTCCCTAAAAATAAACAAAATTTCTGTCTTTTTGCCCCCAAATAAGCGGAATTTCTGACGTTTTGCCCTAAAATAAGTTAAATTTCTAAAATTTTTCCCCAAAATAAGGTAAATGTATGCTTTTTGCCCCAAAATAAGGGGAATTTCTGCCTTTTTGCCCCAAAATAAGGGGAATTTCAGCCTTTTTACCTCAAAATAATCGGAATTTCTGCATTTCTGCCCCAAAATATGGAAAATTTCTGGCTTTTTGCCCAAAAATAAGAAACATTTCTGAAATTTGGAACCAAAATAAAAGAAATTTCTGCCTTTTTGCCCCAAAATAAGAAAATTTCTGCTTTTTTTTCCTGAAATAAGTGAAATTTCTGCAATTTTGCCCCAAAATAAGGGAAATTTCTGCAATTTTGCCAAATGTAAAGGAAATTTCTATAATTTTCCTCAAAATAAGAGGAATTTCTGACTTTTTGCTCCCAAAAAAAGGAGATTTTCTGTCTTTTTGCCCCAAAATAAAAAGAATTTCTGCCTTTTTGTCCGAAAATTATGAGAATTTCTGCAATTTTGCTTTAAAATACGGGTAATTTGCCTTTTAGCCCAAAATAAAGGGATTTTCTGAATTTTACCCCAATATTTGGGGAATTTTTGCATTTTACCTCTAAATAAGGGGAATTTCTGCATTTTACCTCAAAATAAGAAGGATTTCTGCCTTTTGCCCCAAAATATAGCTAATTTCTGCCTTTACGTTCAAAAATAAGGAAAACTTCTTCAATTTTTTATCATAATAAAAGAAATTTCTGATTTTTGCACCAAAATACGGGGAATTTCTGAATTTTTGCTCTGAAATAAATAAAATTTCTGCAATTTTGCCCGAAAATAAGGGAAATTTGTGCCTTTTTTCCCGAAATTAAGGGGAATTTCGGCCTTTGCCCCAAAATATGGGGAATTTCATCATTTTACCTCAAAATAAGGGAAATTTCAGCCTTTTTGCACCAAAATATGGAGAATTTCTGCATTTTGCCCCAAAATAAAGGGAATTTCTGCATTTTTGCACCAATATTAGGGGAATTTCTGCAATTTTGCTCCAAAATACGGGTCATTTCTGCCTTTTTGCCTGAAATTAAGTGGAATTTCTGCCTTTTTGTCCCAAAATAAGTGAAATTTCTTCAATTTTAGCCAAAAATTAAGGATTTCATCTTTTTGCCCCAAAATAAGTGGAATTTCTGCCATTTTGCCCTGAAATATTTGAAATTTCTGCAGTTTTACCACAAAATAAGGAAAATTTCTGCCTTTTTGCCCCAAAATAAGGGGAATTTCAGCCTTTTTACCTCATAATAATGGGAATCTCTGCCTTTTTGCCCTAAAATATGGAAAATTTCTGTATTTTTGCCCCAAAATAAAGAAAATTTCTGCAATATTGTAACAAAATAAAAGTAATTTCTGCATTTTGTCCCAAAATAAGAGAAATTTCCACGTTATTTCCCTGAAATAAGTAAAATTTTTGTAATTTTGCCCCAAAATAAGGGGAATTTCTGACTTTTTGCCCTGAAATAAGGAGAATTTCTGTCTTTTTGCCCCAAAATAATGTTAATTTCTGCATTTTCCTTCAAAATTAGGGGAATATGTGCAATTTTGCTCAAAATACGTGGAATTTCTGCCTTATTGCAACAAAATAAAGGGAATTTTTGCATTTTTGCACCAATATTAGGGGAATTTCTGAAATTTTGCTCCAAAATACGGGGAATTTTAACCTTATTGCCCGAAATAAAGTGGAATTTCTGCCTTTTTGCCCTGAAATATTTGAAATTTCCGCAATTTTTCCCAAAATAAGGGGAATTTCTGTTTTTGGCCCCAAAATTACAAGAATTTCTGCTTTTTGCCCCAAAATAAGGCAAATTTCTGACTTTTTTCCCTAAAATAAGTGAAATTTCTGCAATTTTGCCACGAAATAAGAAGAATTTCTGCCTTTTTGCCAAAATAAGGAGAATTTCAGCATTTTACCTCCAAATAAGGGGAATTTCTGCCTTTTTGCCACATAATATGGGGAATTTCTGCCTATTGCCCCCAAATAAGAAAAATTTTTGCTTTTCTGCCCCAGTTAACAGGAATTTCCTCCTTTTTCAACAAAGTAAAGGGAATTTCTGCCTTTTTTTCCCAAATAACGGGAATTTCAGCTTTTTACCTCAAAATAAGGGGAATTTCTGCCTTTTGCCCAAAATATGGGGAATTTCTGAATTTTTGTTCCAAAATAAGGAAAATTTCTTCAATTTTGTACCAAAATAAAAGTAATTTCTGACTTTTTGCCCTGAAATAAATGAAATTTCTGCAATTTTGCCCGAAAAAAAAGGGAAATTTGTGTCTTTTTGCCCCAAAATGAGGGGAATTTCTGCCTTTTTGCACCAAAATTAGGGAAGTTTCTGCAATTTTGCTTCAAAATACAGGAAATTTCAGCCTCTTATCCCGAAAATAAGAGGAACTTCTTCCGATTTGCCCCAAAAAAAGGGAATTTCTGCATTTTTCCCCAATATTAGGGGAATTTCTGCAATTTTGCTCCAAAATACAAGGAATTTCTGCCTTTTTGCCCGAAATTAAAGGGATTTTCTGCGTTTTTGCTCCCAAACAAGAGAAATTTCTGCAATTTTATCCCAAAAAAGGGGATTTTTGCCTTTTTGCCCCAATATAATGGGAATTTCTGCCTTTTTGCCCCACAATAAGAAAAATTTTTGCTTTTTTTCTCTGAAATAAGTGAAATTTCTGCAATTTTGCATTAAAATAAAAGAAATTTCTTCAATTTTTTTCCATAATAAAGGAATTTTCTGCAAATTTGCCCCAAAATAAAGGGAATTTCTGTGTTTTGTTTCCAAATAAGGGAAATTTCTGCAATTTTGTTCTAAAATAAGGGAATTTCTGCCTTTTGCCCCAAAATAAGAGGAATTTTTACCTTTTTGCCCCCAAATAAAGAAAATTACTGCATGTTTTACCCCTAAATTAGGTGAATTTCTGCAATTTTGCTCCAAAATACGGGGATTTTCTGCATATTTCGCCGAAAATAAGGGGAATTTCTGCCATTTTGCCACGAAATAAGTGAAATTTCTGCAGTTTTACCCCAAAATAAGGGGAATTTCTGCATTTTTGGCCCCAAAATTATGGGAATTTCTGCAATTTTGCTCCAAAATACGGGGAATTTCTGCCTTTTTGCCCGAAAATAAAGGGAATGTATACCTTTTTGCCATAAAAAAGGGAAATTTCTTCATTTTTACCCTAAAATAAGGGGATTTTCCGCATTTTTGACAAAAAATAAGTGCAATTTCTGACTTTTCCAACAAAATAAACAAAATTTCTGTCTTTTTGCCCCAAAATAAGCGGAATTTCTGACGTTTTGCCCTGAAATAAGTTAAATTTCTAAAATTTTTCCCCAAAATAAGGTAAATGTATGCTTTTTGCCCCAAAATAAGAAGAATTTCTGCCTTTTTGCCCCAAAATAAGGGGAATTTCAGCCTTTTTACCTCAAAATAATGGGAATTTCTGAATTTCTGCCCCAAAATATGGAAAATTTCTGCCTTTTTGCCCAAAAATAAGAAAAATTTCTGAAATTTGGAACCAAAATAAAAGAAATTTCTGCCTTTTTGCCCCAAAATAAGAAAATTTCTGCTTTTTTTTCGTGAAATAAGTGAAATTTCTGCAATTTTGCCCCAAAATAAGGGAAATTTCTGCAATTTTGCCAAATGTAAAGGAAATTTCTACAATTTTCCTCAAAATAAGAGGAATTTCTGACATTTTGCTCCCAAAAAAAGGAGATTTTCTGTCTTTTTGCACCAAAATAAGGAGAATTTCTACCTTTTTGCCCGAAAATTATGAGAATTTCTGCAATTTTGCTTTAAAATACGGGGAATTTCTGCCTTTTAGCCCAAAATAAAGGGATTTTCTGAATTTTCCCCCAATATTTGGGGAATTTCTGCATTTTACCTCTAAATAAGGGGAATTTCTGCATTTTACCTCAAAATAAGAAGGATTTCTGACTTTTGCCCCAAAATATGGCTAATTTCTGCCTTTATGTTCAAAAATAAGAAAAATTTCTTCAATTTTGTATCATAATAAAAGAAATTTCTGCTTTTTGTTCCAAAATAATGGGAATTTCTGACTTTTTGCCCTGAAATAAATGAAATTTCTGCAATTTTGCCCGAAAATAAGGGAAATTTGTGCCTTTTTTCCCCAAATTAAGGGGAATTTCTGCCTTTGCCCCAAAATATGGGGAATTTCAGCATTTTACCTCAAAATAAGGGGAATTTCAGACTTTTTGCACCAAAATATGGAAAATTTCTGTATTTTGCCCAAAAATAAATGGAAATTCTGCATTTTTGCACCAACATTAGGAGATTTTCTGCAATTTTGCTCTAAAATACGGGTCATTTCTGCCTTTTTGCCCGAAATTAAGTGGAATTTCTGCCTTTTTGTCCCGAAATAAGTGAAATTTCTTCAATTTTAGCCAAAAATTAGGGATTTCATCTTTTTGCCCCAAAATAAGTGGAATTTCTGCCATTTTGCCCTGAAATATTTGAAATTTCTGCAATTTTACCACAAAATAAGGAAAATTTCTGCCTTTTTGCCCACAAATAAGGGAAATTTCAGCCTTATTACCACAAAATAAGGAAAATTTCTGCCTTTTTGCCTCAAACTAAAATAAAAATCTTCAATTTTGCCCCAAAATAAGGGGAATTTCTCCCCTTTTGCCCCAAAATAAAGAAAATTTCAGCCTTTTTACCTGAAAATAAGTCTAATTACTGCAATTTTGCCCCAAATAAGTTAAATTTCTGCAATTTTGCCCCTAAATAAGGTAAATTTCTGCAATTTTGCCCCAAATAAAGAAATTTTTCAAATTTTGTCCCAAAATACAGGGAATTTCTGATTTTTGCCCCAAAATAAAGGGAATTTCTGACTTTTGCCCCAAAATTAGGGGAATTTCTGCCTTTTTGCTCGAAAATAAGGGGAATGCATACCTTTTTGCCCGAAAATAAGGGGAATGCATACCTTTTTGCCAAAAAAAGGGAAATTTCTTCATTTTTGCTCCAAAATAAGGGGAATTTCTGCCTCTTTGCCTCTAAATAAGTGGAAATTCTGTCTTTATCCCCCAAAACAAAGGGAATTTCTGTATTTTTTGCCCCAAAATAAGAGAAATTTCTGACTTATTACCCTGAAATAAGTAAAATTTCTGCAATTTTGTACCAACATAAGAGAAATTTCACTTTTTTGCCTCCAAATAAGGGGAATTTCAGCCTTTTTACCTCAAAATAAGGGAAATTTCTGCATTTTACCACAAAATATTAGGAATTTCTTCCTTTTTGCCCCAAAATTTGGAAAATTTCTGCCTTTTTTTCCTGAAATAAGTGAAATTTCTTCAATCTTGCCACAAAATAAGTGAAAATTCTGCAATTTTGCCCCAAAATAAGAGAAATTTCTGGAAATTTGCCCCAAAATAAGTGGAATTTCTGAGGTTTGCCCCAAAATAAAGAGAATTTCTGTCTTTTTGCCCCAACATATAGTTAATTTCTGAATTTTTGCCCCACAATAAGGGGAATTTCTGCAATTTTGCTCCAAAATACAGAGAATTTCTGCCTTTTTGCCCGAAAATAAGGGGAATGCACACATTTTGCCATAAAAAAGGAAATTTTTTAATTTTTGCCCCAAAGTAAGGGGGATTTCTGTTTTTTGCCCTCAAATAAGGGAAATTTCTGCAATTTTGCCCTAAAATACAGGGAATTTCTGTCTTTTAGCCCCAAAATAAAAGGAATTTCTGCATTTTCCCCCAATATTTGGGTAATTTCTGCATTTTACCACTAAATAATAGGAATTTCTGCATTTTACCTCAAAATAAGAAGAATTTCTGCCTTTTGGCCCAAAATATGGGGAATTTTTGCTTTTTTGTTCCAAAATAAGGGAAATTTCTTCAATTTCGTACCATAACAAAAGAAATTTCTGCTTTTTGCCCCAAAATAAGGGGAATTTCTGACTTTTTGCCCTGAAATAAATGAAATTTCTGCAATTTTGCCTGAAAATAAGGGAAATTTATGCCTTTTTGCCCCAAAATAAGGGGAATTTCTGCCTTTTGCCCCAAAATATAAGGAATTTCTGCATTTTACATCAAAATAAGAGAAATTTCAGCCTTTTTCACCAAAATATGGAGAATTTCTGCCTGTTTGCCCCAAAATAAAGGGAATTTCTGCATTTTTTGCACCAATATTAGGAGAATGTCTGCAATTTTAATCCAAAATACGTGTCATTTCTGCCTTTATGCCCAAAATTAAGTGGAATTTCTGCCTTTTTGTCCCGAAATAAGTGAAATTTCTTCAATTTTAGCCAAAAATTAGGGATTTCATCTTTTTGCCCAAAAATAAGGGGAATTTCTGCCATTTTGCTCCAAAATACAGGAAATTTCTGCTTTTTTGCCCGAAAATAAGGGGAATACATACCTTTTTGCCATAAAAAAGGGAAATTTCTTCCTTTTTGCTCCAAAATAAGGGAAATTTCTGCCTTTTTCCCTCTAAATAAGTAGAATTTGTTTTTTTCCCCCAAAAGAAAGGGAATTTCATTCATTTTTGCTTCAAAATAAGGGGAATTTCTGACTTATTACCCTGAAATATGTGAAATTTCTGCAATTTTACCCCAACATAAGGGAAATTTCTGCCTTTTTGCCCCCAAATAAGGGGAATTTCAGCCTTTTTACCTCAAAATAAAGGGGATTTCTGCATTTTGCCACAAAATATTAGGAATTTCGGCCTTTTTTCCCCAAAATAAGGAAAATTTCTGCCTTTTTTTCCTGAAATAAGTGAAATTTCTGCAATTTTGCCCCAAAATATGTCAAATTTCTGCAATTTTGCCCCAAAATAAGGGAAATTTCTGGAACTTTACCCCAAAATAAGTGGAATTTCTGAGGTTTGCCCCAAAATAAGGAGAATTTCTGTCTTTTTGCCCCAACATATAGGAAATTTCTGCCTTTTTGCCCCACAATTAGGGGAATTTCTGCAATTTTGCTCAAAAATATGGGGATTTTCTGCCTTTTTCGCTGAAAATAAGGGAAATTTCTACATTTTGCCGCGAAATAAGTGAAATTTCTGCAGTTTCAAGCCAAAATAAGGGGAATTTCTGCCTTTTTGCCACAAATTAAAGGAAATTCTGCAATTTTGCTCCAAAATACGGGGAATTTCTGCCTTTTTGCCCAAAAATAAAAGGAATGTATACCTTTTTGCCATAAAAAGAAAAATTTCTTCATTTTTGCCTGAAAATAAGGGGATTTCCCGCCTTTTTTACTCAAAATAAGTGCAATTTTTGCCTTTTCCCCAAAAATAAATGAAATTTCTGTCTTTTTGCCTTAAAATAAGGGGAATTTCTGACTTTTTGCCCGAAAATAAGGGGAATTTCAGCCTATTTACTTCAAAATAAAAGGAATTTCTGCCTTTTTGCCCCAAAATAAGAAAATTTCTGCAATTTTGTACCAAAAAAAGAAATCTTTGTTTTTTTGCCCCAAAATAAGAAAATTTCTGCCTTTTTTCTGAAATAAGTGAAATTTCTCCAATTTTGCCCCAAAATAACGGAAATTTCTGCAATTTTGCCCCAATATAAAGGAAATTTCTGCAATTTTGCCCCAAAATAAGGGGAATTTCTGATTTTATGTTCCCGAAAATAAACGATTTTCTGTCTTTTTGCCCCAAAATAAAGAGAATTTCTGCCTTTTTGCGCGAAAATTATGAGAATTTCTGCAATTTTGCTTCAAAACACAGGGAATTTCTGCCTTTTTGCCCCAAAATAAAGGGAATTTCTGCATTTTTCCCCAATATTTGGGGAATTTCTGCATTTTACCTCTAAATAAGGGGAATTTCTGCATTTTACCTCAAAATAAAAAGAATTTCTGCCTTTTGCCCCAAAATATGGGGAATTTCTGCCTTTTTGTTCCAAAATGAGGAAAATTTCTTCAATGTTGTACCATAACAATAGAAATTTCTGCTTTTTACCCCAAAATAAGGGAAATTTCTGACTTTTTGCCATGAAATAAATGAAATTTCTGCAATTTTGCCCGAAAATAAGGGAAATTTGTGCCTTTTCGCCCCAAAATAAAAGGAATTTCTGCCTTTTGCTCCAACATATGGGGAATTACAGCATTTTACTTCAAAATAAGGGGAATTTCAGAATTTTTACACTAAAATATGGAGAATTTCTGCCTTTTTGCCCCAAATTAAAGGGAATTTCTGCATTTTTGCACCAATATTAGGGGAATTTCTGCTATTTTGCTCCAAAATACGGGTCATTTCTGCCTTTATGCCCGAAATTAAGTGGAATTTCTGCCTTTTTGTCCCGAAATAAGTGAAATTTCTTCAATTTTAGCCAAAAATTAGGGATTTCATCTTTTTGCCCCAAGATAAGGAGAATTTCTGCCATTTTGCTCCAAAATACTGGGAATTTCTGCCTTTTTGCCCGAAAATAAGGGGAATGCATACCTTTTTGCCATAAAAAAGGGAAATTTCTTCATTTTTGCTCCAAAATAAGGGGAATTTCTGCATTTTTGCCTCTAAATAAGTGGAAATTCTGTCTTTTCCCCCCAAAACAAAGGGAATTTCTGTCTTTTTGCCTCAAAATAAGGGGAATTTCTGAGTTATTACCCTGAAATAAGTGAAATTTCTGCAATTTTGCCCCAACATATAGGAAATTTCTGCCTTTTTGCCCCCAAATAAGGGGATTTCAGCAATTTTACCTCAAAATAAAGGGAATTTCTGCATTTTTGCCACAAAATATTAAGAATTTCTGCCTTTTTGCCCCAAAATAAGGAAATTTTCTGCCTTTTTTTCCTGAAATAAGTGAAATTTCTGCATTTTTGCCCCAAAATAAGGGAAATTTCTGAAATTTTGCCCCAAAATAAGTGGAATTTTTGAGGTTTACCCCAAAATAATGAGAATTTCTGTCTTTTTGCCCCAACATATAGGGAATTTCTGCCTTTTTACCCCACAGTTAGGGGAATTTCTGCAATTTTGCTCCAAAATACGGGGAATTTCTGCCTTTTTGGCCGAAAATTAGGGGAATGCATAACTTTTTGCCATAAAAATTGGAAATTTCTTCATTTTTGCCCCAAAGTAAGAGGAATTTCTGATTTTTGCCCACAAATAAGGGAAATTTTTGCAATTTTGCCCTAAAATAAGGGGAATTTCTGCCTTTTTCCCCAAAATAAAAAGAATTTCTGCCTTTTTACCCAAAAATAAAGAAAATTACTGTATTTTTTACCCCAAAATTAGGTGAGTTTCTTCAATTTTGCTCCAAAATACGGGGATTTTCTGCCTTTTTCGCCGAAAATAAGGGGAATTTCTGCATTTTGCCGCGAAATAAGTGAAATTTATGCAGTTTTACCCCAAAATAAGGGGAATTTCTGCCTTTTTGCCAAAAAATTAGGGGAATTTCTGCAATTTTGCTCCAAAATACGGGGAATTTCTGCCTTCTTGCCCGAAAATAATAGGAATGTATACCTTTTTGCCATAAAAAAGGGAAATTTCTTCATTTTTGCCCGAAAATAAGGGGATTTTCCGATTTTTGACTCAAAATAACTGAAATTTCTGCCTTTTCCCCCAAAATAAATGAAATTTCTGTCTTTTTCCCCCAAAATAAGAAGAATTTCTGCCTTTTTGCCCCAAAATATGGGGAATTTCTGCCTTTTTGACCCAAAATAAGAAAAATTTCTGCAATTTTGTTCGAAAATAAAAGAAATTTCTGCCTTTTTGCCCCAAAATAAAAAATTTCTGCCTTTTCTCTGAAATAAGTGAAATTTCTGCAATTTTGCCCCAAAATAAGGGAAAATTCTGCAATTTTGCCCCAATGTCAAGGAAATTTCTGCAATTTTGCCCCAAAATAAGGGGAATTTCTGATTTTTACTCCCGAAAAAAAGGAGATTTTCTGTCTTTTTACCCCAAAATAAGGAGATTTTCTGCCTTTTTGCACGAATATTATGAGAATTTTTGCAATTTTGCTTCAAAATATGGGGAATTTCTGCCTTTTAGCTCCAAAATACAGGGAATTTCTGCATTTTCCCACAATATTTGGTGAATTTCTGCATTTTACTACAAAATAAAGGGAATTTCAGCCTTTTTGCAAAAATATGGAGAATTTCTGCCTTTTTGCCCCAAATAAAGGGAATTTCTGCATTTATGCACCAATATAAGGGGAATTTCTGCAATTTTGCTCCAAAATACGGGTCATTTCTACCTTTTTACCCGAAATTAAGTGGAATTTCTGCCATTTTGTCCCAAAATAAGTGAAATTTATTCAATTTTAGCCAAAAATTAGGGATTTCATTTTTTGCCCCAAAATAAAAAAATTTCTGCCATTTTGCCATGAAATATTTGAAATTTCACCAATTTTACCTTAAAATAAGGGAAATTTCTGCCTTTTTGCCTCAAAATAAGGGGAATTTCAGCCTTTTTACCTCAAAAAAAGGAGAATTTCTGCATTTTTTGCCACAAAATATAAGGAATTTATGCCTTTTTGCCCCAAAATATAAGGAATTTCTGCTTTTTTTGCCCCAAAATAAGGGGAATT
This sequence comes from Micromys minutus, assembly GCF_963924665.1. Classification (NCBI taxonomy): domain Eukaryota; kingdom Metazoa; phylum Chordata; class Mammalia; order Rodentia; family Muridae; genus Micromys; species Micromys minutus. The sequence goes on along the minus strand of NW_027667860.1, from coordinate 170,734 downwards.
TCTCCCTTTTTGCTCCAAAATAAAGGAAATTTCAGACTTTTTACCTGAAAATAAGTGAAATTTTTGAAATTTTACCTCAAAATAAGGTAAATTCCTGCAATTTTGCCCCAAAATAAAGGAAATTTCTGGAATTTTGCCTCAAAATAAGGGGAATTTCTGATTTTTGCACCAAAATAAAGGGATTTTCTGCCTTTTGCTTCAAAATTAGGGAAATTTCTGCAATTTTGTTCCAAAATACAGGGAATTTCTGCATTTTTGCCCGAAAATAAGGGGAATGCATACCTTTTGGCCATAAAAAAGGGAAATTTCATTTTTGCTCCAAAATAAGGGGAATTTCTGCCTTTTTGCTTCTAAATAAGTGGAATTTCTGTCTTTTTCCCCAAAACAAAGGGAATTTCTGTCTTTTTTGCCCAATAATAAGGGGAATTTCTGACTTATTACCCTAAAATAAGTGAAATTTCTGCAATTTTTCCCCAAAATAAGTGAAATTTCTGCAATTTTGCCCCAAAATAAGGGAAATTTCTGGAATTTTGCCCCAAAATAAGTGGAATTTCTGAGTTTTTCCCCAAAATAAGGAGAATTTCTGTCTTTTTGACCCAAAATAAAGAGAATTTCTGCCTTTTTGCCCGAAAATTATAAGAATTTCTGCAATTTTCCTTTAAAATACGGGAAATTTCTGCCTTTTAGCCCAAAATAAAGGGATTTTCTGAATTTTCCCCCAATATTTGGGGAATTTCTGCATTTTACCTCTAAATAAGGGGAATTTCTGCATTTTACCTCAAAATAAGAAGAATTTCTGCCTTTTGCTCCAAAATATGGCTAATTTCTGCATTTGTTCAAAAATAAGGAAAATTTCTTCAATTTTGTATCATAATAAAAGAAATTTCTGCTTTTTGCCCCAAAATAAGGGGACTTTCTGACTTTTTGCCCTGAAATAAATGAAATTTCTGCAATTTTGCCCGAAAATAAGGGAAATTTGTGCCTTTTTGCCCCAAATTAAGGGGAATTTCTGCCTTTGCCCCAAAATATGTGGAATTTCAGCATTTTACCTCAAAATAAGGGAAATTTCAGCCTTTTTGCACCAAAATATGGAGAATTTCTGCCTTTTTGCCCCAAAATAAAGGGAATTTCTGCATTTTTGTACCAATAATAGGGGAATTTCTGCAATTTTGCTCCAAAATACGGGTCATTTCTGCCTTTTTGCCTGAAATTAAGTGGAATTTCTGCCTTTTTGTCCCGAAATAAGTGAAATTTCTTCAATTTTAGCCAAAAATTAGGGATTTCATCTTTTTGCCCCAAAATAAGTGGAAATTTAGCCATTTTGCCCTGAAATATTTGAAATTTCTGCAATTTTACCACAAAATAAGGGGAATTTCTGCCTTTTTGCCCCAAAATAAGGGGAATTTCAGCCTTATTACCTCAAAATAAGGGAAATTTCTGCCTTTTTGCCACAAAATATAAGGAATTTCTGCCTTTTTGCCTCAAAGTATGGAAAATTTCTGCAATTTTGCTCCAAAATAAAGGGAATTTCTCCCTTTTTGCCGCAAAATAAAGGAAATTTCAGCCTTTTTACCTGAAAATAAGTGAAATTACTGCAATTTTGCCCCAAATAAGTTAAATTCCAGCAATTTTGCCCCTAAATAAGGTAAATTTCTGCAATTTTGCTCCAAAATAAAGAAAATTTTTGGAATTTTGTCCTAAAATACGGGGAATTTCTGATTTTTGCCCCAAAATAAAGGGAATTTCTGCCTTTTGCCTCAAAATTAGGGGAATTTCTGCAATTTTGCTCCAAAATACGGGGAATTTCTGCCTTTTTGCCCGAAAATAAGGGGAATGCATACCTTTTTGCCATAAAAAAGGGAAATTTCTTCATTTTTGCTCCAAATTAAGGGGAATTTCTGCCTCTTTGCCTCTAATTAAGTTGAATTTCTGTTTTTTCCCCCAAAACACAAGGAATTTCTGTCTTTTTTGGCCCAAAATAAGGGGAATTTCTGCCTTATTACCCTGAAATAAGTGAAATTTCTGCAACTTTCTACCAACATAAGAGAAATTTCTCCCTTTTTGCCTCCAAATAAGGGGAATTTCAGCCTTTTTACCTCAAATTAAGGGGAATTTCTGCATTTTACCACAAAATATTAGGAATTTCTGCCTTTTTGCCCCAATATAAGGAAAAATTCTGCCTTTTTTTCCTGAAATAAGTGAAATTTCTTCAATCTTGCCCGAAAATAAGTGAAATTTCTGCAATTTTGCCCCAAAATAAGAGAAATTTCTAAAAAGTTTCCCCAAAATAAGTGGAATTTCTGAGGTTTGCCCCAACATATAGGGATTTTTTCTGACTTTTTGCCCCACAATAAGGAAAATTTCTGCAATTTTGCTCCAAAATACAGAGAATTTCTGCCTTTTTGCCTGAAAATAAGGGGAATGCATACCTTTTTGCCATAAAAAAAGGAAATTTTTAAATTTTTGCCCCAAAGTAAGAGGAATTTCTGTTTTTTTGCCCTCAAATAAGGGAAATTTCTGCAATTTTGCACTAAAATACAGGGAATTTGTGTCTTTTAGCCACAAAATAAAGGGAATTTCTGCATTTTCCCCAATATTTGGGGAATTTCTGCATTTTACCACTAAATAAGGGGAATTTCTGCATTTTACCTCAAAATAAGAAGAATTTCTGCCTTTTGCCCCAACATATGGGGAATTTTTGCCTTTTTGTTTTAAAATAAAAAAAATTTCTTCAATTTTGTACCATAACAAAAGAAATTTCTGCTTTATGCCCCAAAATAAGGGGAATTTCTGACTTTTTGCCCTGAAATAAATGAAATTTCTGCAATTTTGCCTGAAAATAAGGGAAATTTGTGCCTTTTTGCCCCAAAATAAAGGGAATTTCTGCCTTTTGCCCCAAAATATGGGGAATTTCAGCATTTTACCTCAAAATAAGGGGAATTTCAGTCTTTTTGCACCAAAATATGGAGAATTTCTGCCTTTTTGCCCCAAAATAAAGGGAATTTCTGCATTTTTGCACCAATATTAGGAGAATATCTGCAATTTTGCTCCAAAATACGGGTCATTTCTGCCTTTATGCCCAAAATTAAGTGGAATTTCTGCGTTTTTGTCCCGAAATAAGTGAAAATTCTTCAATTTTAGCCAAAAATTAGGGATTTCATCTTTTTGCCCCAAAATAAGGGGAATTTCTGCCATTTTGCTCCAAAATACGGGGAATTTCTGCCTTTTTGCCCGAAAATAAGGGGAATGCATACCTTTTTGCAATAAAAAAGGGAAATTTCTTCATTTTTGCTTCAAAATAAGGGAAATTTCTGCCTTTTTGCCTCTAAATAAGTAGAATTTGTTTTTTTCCCCCAAAACAAAAAGAATTTCTGTCTTTTTTGCCCCAAAATAAGGGAAATTTCTGACTTATTACCCTGAAATATGTGAAATTTCTGCAATTTTGCCTCAACATAAGGGAAATTTCTGCCTTTTTGCCCCCAAATAAGGGGAATTTCAGCCTTTTTACCTCAAAATAAGGGGAATTTCGGCATTTTTGCCACAAAATATTAGGAATTTCTGCATTTGCCCCAAAATAAGGAAAATTTCTGCCTTTTTTCCCTGAAATAAGTGAAATTTCTTCAATTTTGCCCCAAAATAAGTGAAATTTCTGCAATTGTGCCCCAAAATAAGGGAAATTTCTAGAATTTTGCCCCAAAATAAGTGGCATTTCTGAGGTTTGCCCCAAAATAAGAAGAATTTCTGTCTTTTTGCCCCAACATATAGGGAATTTCTGCATTTTTGCCCCACAATTAGGGGAATTTCTACAATTTTGCTCCAAAATACGGGGATTTTCTGCCTTTCTCGCTGAAAATAAGGGGAATTTCTGCATTTTGCCGCGAAATAAGTGAAATTTCTGCAGTTTCAAGCCAAAATAAGGGGAATTTCTGCCTTTTTGCCACAAATTAGGGGAATTTCTGCAATTTTGCTCCAAAATACGAGAAATTTCTGCCTTTTTGCCCGAAAATAAAAGGAATGTATCCCTTTTTGCCATAAAAAAGGGAAATTTCTTCATTTTTGCCTGAAAATAAGGGGATTTTCTGCCTTTTTGACTCAAAATAAGTGCAATTTCTGCCTTTTCCCCAAAAGTAAATGAAATTTCTGTCTTTTTGCCTTAAAATAAGGGGAATTTCTGACTTTTTGCCCGAAAATAAGGGGAATTTCAGCCTATTTATTTCAAAATAAGGGGAATTTCTGCCTTTTTGCCCCAAAATATGGGGAATTTCTGCCTTTTTGCCCCAAAATAAGAAAAATTTCTGCAATTTTGTACCAAAAAAAGAAATTGTTTTTTTGCCACAAAATAAGAAAATTTCTGCCTTTTTTCTGAAATAAGTGAAATTTCTCCAATTTTACCCTCAAATAAGGGAAATTTCTGCAATTTTGCCCCGATGTTTAGAAAATTTCTGCAATTTTGCCCCAAAATAAGGGGAATTTCTGACTTTATGTTCCCGAAAATAAACGATTTTCTGTCTTTTTGCCCCAAAATAAGGAGAATTTCTGCCTTTTTGCGCGAAAATTATGAGTATTTCTGCAATTTTGCTTCAAAACACAGGGAATTTCTGCCTTTTTGCCCCAAAATAAAGGGAATTTCTGCATTTTTCCCCAATATTTGGGGAATTTCTGCATTTTACCTCTAAATAAGGGGAATTTCTGCATTTTACCTCAAAATAAGAAGAATTTCTGCCTTTTGCCCCAAAATACGGGGAATTTCTGCCTTTTTGTTCCAAAATAAGAAAAATTTCTTCAATTTTGTACCATAACAACAGAAATTTCTGCTTTTTACCCCAAAATAAGGGAAATTTCTGATTTTTGCCATGAAATAAATGAAATTTCTGCAATTTTGCCCGAAAATAATAGAAATTTGTGCCTTTCTGTCCCAAAATAAAAGGAATTTCTGCCTTTTGCTCCAAAATATGGGGAATTACAGCATTTTACCTTAAAATAAAAGGAATTTCAGACTTTTTGCACCAAAATATGGAGAATTTCTGCCTTTTTGCCCCAAAATAAAGGGAATTTCTGCATTTTTGCACCAATATTAAAGGAATTTCTGCAATTTTGCTCCAAAATACGGGTCATTTCTGCCTTTATGCCCGAAATTAAGTGGAATTTCTGCCTTTTTGTCCCGAAATAAGTGAAATTTCTTCAATTTTAGCCAAAAATTAGGGATTTCACATTTTGCCCCAAAATAAGGAGAATTTCTGCCATTTTGCTCCAAAATACGGGGAATTTCTGCCTTTTGACCGAAAATAAGGGGAATGCATATTTTTTTGCCACAAAAATTGGAAATTTCTACATTTTTGCCCCAAAGTAAAAGGAATTTCTGTTTTTTGCCTACAAATAAAGGAAATTTCTGCAATTTTGCCCTAAAATAAGGGGAATTTCTGCCTTTTGCCCCAAAATAAGGAGAATTTCTGCTTTTTTGACCAAAAATAAAGAAAATTACTGTATTTTTTACCCCAAAATTAGGTGAATTTCTTTAATCTTGCTCCAAAATACGGAGATTTTCTGCCTTTTTCACCGAAAATAAGGGGAATTTCTGCATTTTGCCGCAAAATAAGTGAAATTTATGCAGTTTTACCCCAAAATAATGGGAATTTCTGCCTTTTTGCCACATTATTAGGGAAATTTCTGCAATTTTGCTCCAAAATACGGGGAATTTCTGCCTTCTTGCCCGAAAATAATAGGAATGTATACGTTTTTGCCATAAAAAAAGGAAATTTCTTCATTTTTGCCCGAAAATAAGGGGATTTTCCGCCTTTTTGACTCAAAATAAGTGAAATTTCTGCCTTTTCCCCCAAAATAAATGAAATTTCTGTCTTTTCCCCCAAAATAAGGGAAATTTCTGACTTTTTGCCCAAAAATAAGGGGAATTTCAGGCTATTTACCTCAAAATAAGGGGAATTTCTGCCTTTTTCCCCCAAAATATGGGGAATTTCTGCTTTTTTGACCCAAGATAAAAAAAATTTCTGCAATTTTGTTCGAAAATAAAAGAAATTTTTGCCTTTTTGCCCCAAAATAAGAAAATTTCGGCCTTTTCTCTGAAATAAGTGAAATTTCTGCAATTTTGCCCCAAAATAAGGGAAATTTCTGCAATTTTGCCCCAATGTCAAGAAAATTTCTGCAATTTTGCCCCAAAATAAGGGGAATTTTTGATTTTTGCTCCCGAAAAAAGGAGATTTTCTGTCTTTTTGCCCCAAAATAAGGAGATTTTCTGCCTTTTTGCCCGAACATTATGAGAATTTCTGCAATTTTGCTTCAAAATATGGGGAATTTCTGCCTTTTAGCTCCAAAATAAAGGGAATTTCTGCATTTCCCCCCAATATCTGAAGAATTTCTGCATTTTACCTCTAAATAAGGGGAATTTCTGCATTTTACCTCAAAATAAAAAAAATTTCTGCCTTTTGCCCCAAAATATGGGGAATTTCTGCTTATTGTTCCAAAATAATGAAAATTTCTTCAATTTTGTACCATAATAAAAGAAATTTCTGCTTTTTGCCCCAAAATAAAGGGAATTTCTGACTTTTTGCCCTGAAATAAATGAAATTTCTGCATTTTTGCCTGAAAATAAGGGAAATTTGTGCCTTTTTGCCCCAAAATTAGGGGAATTTCTGCGTTTTGAACCCAAATATGGGGAATTTCAACATTTTACCTCAAAATAAAGGGAATTTCAGCTTTTTTGCACAAACATATGGAGAATTTCTGCCTTTTTGCCCCAAATAAAGGGAATTTCTGCATTTTTGCACCAATATTAGGGGAATTTCTGCAATTTTGCTCCAAAATACGGGTCATTTCTGCCTTTATGCACGAAATTAAGTGGAATTTCTGTCTTTTTGTCCCAAAATAAGTGAAATTTCTTCAATTTTAGCCAAAAATTAGGGATTTCATTTTTTGCCACAAAATAAGGGGAATTTCTGCCATTTTGCCATGAAATATTTGAAATTTCAGCAATTTTACCACAAAATAAGGGAAATTTCTGCAATTTTACCTCAAAATAAGGTAAATTCCTGCAATTTTGCCCCAAAATAAAGGAAATTTCTGGAATTTTGTCCCAAAATAAGGGAAATTTCTGATTTTTGCACCAAAATAAATGGAATTTCTGCCTTTTGCCTCAAAATTAGGGGAATTTCTGCAATTTTGTTCCAAAATACAAGGAATTTTTGCCCTTTTGCCTGATAATAAGGGGAATGCATACCTTTTGGCCATAAAAAAAATTTCTTCATTTTTGCTCCAAAATAAGGGGAATTTCTGCCTTTTTGCCTCTAAAAAATTGAAATTTCTGTATTTTTACCCCAAAACAAAGGAAGTTTCTGTCTTTTTTGCCCAATAATAAGGGGATTTCTGAATTATTACCCTGAAATAAGTGAAAATTCTGGAATTTTGCCCCAACATAAGTGGAATTTCTGAGTTTTGCCCCAAAATAAGGAGAATTTCTGTCCTTTTGACCCAATAAATAGAGAATTTCTGCCTTTTTGCCCCACAACTAGGGGAATTTCTGCAATTTTGCTCCAAAATACGGGGAATTTCTGCTTTTTTTCCCAAAAATAAGAGGAATGTATACCTTTTGCCACAAAAAAGGAAATTTCTTCATTTTTGCCCCAAATAAAAGGAATTTCTGCCTTTTAACCTCAAAATAAGTGAAATTTCTGCATTTTTATTCAAAAATAAACGGAATTTTTGTCTTCTTCCTCCAAAATATAAGGAATTTTTGAATTATGCCCTGCAATAAGTGAAATTTCTGCAATTTTGCCACAAATTTAGAGAAATTTCTGCCTTTTTGCCACAAATAAGGGAAATTTCTGGAATTTTACCCCCAAATAAGAAGAATTTCAGCCTTTTTACCTCAAAATAAAGGGAATTTCAGCATTTTTGCCACAAAATATAAGGAATTTCTGCCTTTTTGCCCCAAAATAGAGGAAATTTCTGGAATTTTGCCCCAAAATAAGAGGAATTTCTGATTTTTGCACCAAAATAAAGGGAATTTCTGCCCTTTGCCCCAAAATTAGGGGAATTTCTGCAATTTTGTTCTAAAATACGGGGAATTTCTGCCTTTTTGCCCGAAAATAAGGGGAATGCATACCTTTTTTGCCATAAAAAAGGGAAATTCCTTCATTTTTGATCCAAAATAAGGGGAATTTCTGCCTTTTTTGCCTCTAAATAAGTGGAATTTCTGTCTTTTTCCCCCAAAACAAAGGGAATTTCTGTCTTTTTTGCCCAATAATAAGGGGTATTTCTGACTTATTACCCTGAAATAAGTGAAATTTCTGGAATTTTGCCCCTAAATAAATATAAGTGGAATTTCTGAGTTTTACCCCAAAATAAAAGGAATTTCTGTTATTTTGCCCAAAAATACGGGAAATTTCTGCCTTTTTGTCCCGAAATAAGGGGAATTTCAGACTTTTTACCTCAAAATAAGGGGAATTTCTGCATTTTTGGCACAAAATATTGAGAATTTCTGCAATTTTACTACCAAATATTGAAAATTTCTGCCTTTTTTCCCTGAAATAATTGAAATTCCTGCCATTTTGCCACAAAATAACTGAAATTTCTGCAATTTTGCCCCAAAATAAAGGAAATTTCTGGAATTTTCTTCAAAATAAATGGAATTTCTGAGTTTTACCCCAAAATAAAAAGAATTTCTGTGTTTTTGCCCCAACATATAGGGAATTTCTGCCTTTTTGCCCCACAACTAGGGGAATATCGGCAATTTTGCTCCAAAATACGGGAAATTTCTGCTTTTTTTCCCAAAAATAAGAGGAATGTATACCTTTTGCCACAAAAAAGGAAAATTTCTTCATTTTTGCCCCAAAATAAGAGGAATTTCTGCCTTTTGACCTCAAAATAAGTGAAATATCTGCTTTTTTATTCAAAAATAAACGGAATTTCTGCCTTTTGCCCCAAAATAAAAGGAATTTTTGAATTATGCCCTGAAATAAGTGAAATTTCTGCAATTTTGCCCCAAAATAAGAGCAATTTCTGCCTTTTTGACACAAAATATTAGGAATTTCTGCCTTTATGCCCCAAAATAAGGAAAATTCCTGCCTTTTTTCCCTGAAATAAGTGAAATTTCTGCAATTTTGCCCCAAAATAAGTGAAATTTCTGGAATTTTGCCCCAAAATAAGTAAAATTTCTGCAATTTTGCCCAAAAATAAAGGAAATTTCTGGAATTTTGCCCCAAAATAAGTGGAATTTCTGAGTTTTGCCCCAAAATAAAAAGAATTTCTGTCTTTTTACCCCAACATATAGGGAATTTCTGCATTTTTGTCCGACAATTAGAAGAATTTCTGCAATTTTGCTCCAAAATACAGGGAATTTCTGCTTTTTAGCCCGAAAATAAGGGGAATGTATACCTTTTGCCACAAAAAAGGGAAAATTCTTCATTTTTGCCCCAAAATAAGAGGAATTTCTGCCTTTTTACCTCAAAATAAGTAAAATTTCTGCCTTTTTTACCCAAAAATAAATGGAATTTCTGTCTTTTTGCCCCAAAATAAAAGGAATTTTTGAATTATACCCTGAAATAAGTGCAATTTCTCAATTTTGCCCCAAAATAAGGGAAATTTCTGAATTTTTGACACAAAATAAGGGGAGTTTCTGCATTTTTGCCACAAAATATTAGGAATTTCTGCCTTATTGCCCCAAAATGAGGAAAATTTCTGTGTTTCTTCCCTGAAATAAAGGAAATTTCTGCAATTTTGCCCCAAAATAATTGAAATTTCTGCAATTTTGCCCCAAAATAAGTGGAATTTCTGAGTTTTGTCCCAAAATAAGGAGAATTTCTGTCTTTTTGCCCCAACAAATAAGGAATTTCTCCCTTTTTGCCCCACAACTAAGGGAATTTCTGCAATTTTGCTCCAAAATACAGGGAATTTCTGCTTTTTTTTTCCAAAAATAAGGGGAATGTATACCTTTTGCCACAAAAAAGGGAAATTTCTATATTTTTGCCCCAAAATAATAGAAATTTCTGTCTTTTTACCTCAAAATAATTGAAATTTCTGCCTTTTTACCCAAAAATAAACTGAATTTCTGTCTTTTTGCCCCAAAATAAAAGGAATTTTTGAATTTTTCCCTGATATAAGGGAAATTTCTGCAATTTTGCCCCAACATAAAAGAAATTTCTGCCTTTTTGACACAAAATAAGGGGAATTTCTGCATTTTTGCCACAAAATATTAGGAATTTCTGACTTTTTGCCCCAAAATAAGAAAATTTCTGCCTTTTTTCCCTGAAATAAGTGAAATTTCTGCAATTTTGCCCCAAAATAAGGGAAATTTCTGCCTTTTTGTTCCGAAATAAGGGGAATTTCAGCCTTTTTACCTCAAAATAGGGGAATTTCTGCATTTTTGCCACAAAATATTGAGAATTTCTGCCATTTTGCTCCAAAATATCAAAAATTTCTGCCTTTTTTTCCTGAAATAAGTGAAATTTCTGCAACGTTGCCCAAAATAAGTGAAATTTCTGCAATTTTGCCCCAAAATAAGGGAACTTTCTGGTATTTTCCCCAAAATAAATGGAATTTTTGAGTTTTGCCCCAAAATAAAGATTTTCTGTCTTTTTGCCCCAACATATATGGAATTTCTGCATTTTTGCCCCACAATTAGAGGAATTTCTGCAATTTTGCTCCAAAATACGGAGAATTTCTGTTTTTTAGCCCGAAAATAAAAATAATGTATACCTTTTGCCACAAAAAAAGGAATTTCTTCATTTTTGCCCCAAAATAAGAGGAATTTCTGCATTTTTGCCTCAAAATAAGTGAAATTTCTGCCATTTACCCAAAAATAAACGGAATTTCTGTCTTTTTGCCCCAAAACAAAAGGAATTTTTTTATTATGCCCTGAAATAAGTGATATTTCTGCAATTTTTCCCCAAAATAAAAGAAATTTCTGCCTTTTTGCCACAAAATTAGGGGAATTTCTGTCTTTTTGCCCCAAAATAAAAGGAATCTTTGAATTATGCCCTGAAATAAGTGAAATTTCTGCAATTTTGCCCCAAAATAAAAGAAATTTCTTCTTTTTTGCCACAAAATAAAAGGAATTTCTGTTATTTTGCCCAAAAATAAGGGAAATTTCTGCCTTTTTGTCCCGAAATAAGGGGAATTTCAGCCTTTTTACCTCAAAATAAGGGGAATTTCTGCATTTTTGGCACAAAATATTGAGAATTTCTGCAATTTTACTCCAAAATATTAAAAATTTCTGCCTTTTTTCCCTGAAATAATTGAAATTTCTGCAATTTTCCCCCAAATAAGTGAAATTTCTGCAATTTTTCCCCAAAATAAGGGAAATTACTGGAATTTTCCCCAAAATAAATGGAATTTTTGAGTTTTACCTCAAAATAAAAAGAATTTCTGTGTTTTTGCCCCAACATATAGGGAATTTCTGCCTTTTTGCCCCACAACTAGGGGAATATCTGCAATTTTGCTCCAAAATATGGGGAATTTCTGCTTTTTTTCCCAAAAATAAGAGGAATGTATACCTTTTGCCACAAAAAAGGGAAATTTCTTCATTTTTGCCCCAAAATAAGAGGAATTTCTGCCTTTTAACCTCAAAATAAGTGAAATTTCTGCCTTTTTATTCAAAAATATACGGAATTTCTGTCTTTTTGCCCCAAAATAAAAGGAATTTTTGAATTATGCCCTGAAATAAGTGAAATTTCTGAAATTTTGCCCCAAAATAAGAGCAATTTTTGCCTTTTTGACACAAAATATTAGGAATTTCTGCCTTTTTGCCCCAAAATAAGGAAAATTCCTGCCTTTTTTTGCCTGAAATAAGTGAAATTTCTGCAATTTTGCCCCAAAATAAGTGAAATTTCTGGAATTTTGCCCCAAAATAGGGGAAAGTTCTGGAATTTTGCTTTCAAATAAGGGGAATTTCAGCCTTTATACCTCAAAATAATGGGAATTTAAGCATTTTTGCCACTAAATATTAAAAATTTCTGCTTTTTTGCCCCAAAATAAGGAAAATTTCTGCCTTTTTCCCTGAAATAAGTGAAATTTCTGCAATTTTGCCCCAAAATAAGTGAAATCACTGCAATTTTGCCCCAAATAAGGGAAATTTCTGGAATTTTGCCCCAATATAATTGGAATTTTGAGTTTTGCCCCAAAATAAAAAGAATATCTGACTTTTGCCCTAACATATAGGGAATTTTTGCCTTTTTGCCCCGCAATTAGGGGAATTTCTGCAATTTTGCTCCAAAATACAGGGAATTTCTGCCTTTTTGCCCGAAAATAAGGGGAATGTATACCTTCTGCCACAAAAAAGGGAAATTTCTTCATTTTTGCCACAAAATAAGAGGAATGTCGGCCTTTTAACCTCAAAATAAGTGAAATTTCTGCCTTTCTACCCAAAAATAAATGGAATTTCTGACATTTTGCCCCGAAATAAAAGAAATTTTTGAATTATGCCCTGAAATAAGTGAAATTTCTGCAATTTTCCCCCAAATAAAAGAAATTTCTGCCTTTTTGCCACAAATAAAAGGAATTTCTGTCTTTTAGCCCAAAAATAAGGGAAATTTCTGCATTTTGTTCCAAAATAAGGGGAATTTCAGCATTTTTACCTCACAATAAAGGGAATTTCTGCATTTTTGCCACAAAATATTGAGAATTTTTGCCATTTTGCTCCAAAATATCGAAAATTTCTGCCTTTTTTCTCTGAAATAAGTGAAATTTCTGCAATTTTGCCCCAAAATAAGTGAAATTTCTGCAATTTAGCCCCAAAATAAGGGAAATTTCTGGAATTTTCCCCAAAATAAATGGAATTTCTGAGTTTTGCCCCAAAATAAAGAATTTCTGTCTTTTTGCCCCAACATATAGGGAATTTCTGCATTTTTGCCCCACAATTAGGGGAATTTCTGCAATTTTGCTCCAAAATACGGGGAATTTCTGCTTTTTAGCCCGAAAATAAAAATAATGTATACCTTTTGCCACAAAAAAAGAAATTTTTTTATTTTTGCCCCAAAATAAGAGGAATTTCTGCATTTTTACCTCAAAATAAGTGAAATTTCTGTCTTTTTACCCAAAAATAAACGGAATTTCTGTCTTTTTGCCCCAAAATAAAAGGAATTTTTGAATTATGCCCTGAAATAAGTGATATTTCTGCAATTTTTCCACAAAATAAAAGAAATTTCTGCCTTTTTGCCACAAAATAAGGGGAATTTCTGTCTTTTTGCCCCAAAATAAGGGAAATTTATCCTTTTTGCCCCCAAATAAGGGAAATTTCAGCCTTTTTACCTCAAAATAAGGGGAATTTCTGCATTTTTGCCACAAAATATTAGGAATTTCTGCCTTTTTGCTCCAAAATAAGGAAAATTTCTGGCTTTTTTCCATGAAATACGTGAAATTTCTGCAATTTTGCCCTAAAATAAGGGAAATATCTGGAATTTTGCCCCAAAATAAGGGAAATTTCTGGAATTTTGCCTCAGAATAAGTGGAATTTCTGGAATTTTGCCCCAAAATAGGGGAAAGTTCTGGAATTTTGCTTTCAAATAAGGGGAATTTCAGCCTTTATACCTCAAAATAATGGGAATTTAAGCATTTTTGCCACAAAATATTAAGAATTTCTGCCTTTTTGCCCCAAAATAAGGAAAATTTCTGCCTTTTTCCCTGAAATAAGTGAAATTTCTGCAATTTTGCCCCAAAATAAGTGAAATTTCTGCAATTTTGCCCCAAATAAGGGAAATTTCTGGAATTTTGCCCCAATATAATTGGAATTTTGAGTTTTGCCCCAAAATAAAAAGAATATCTGACTTTTGCCCTAACATATAGGGAATTTTTGCTTTTTTGCCCCGCAATTAGGGGAATTTCTGCAATTTTGCTCCAAAATACGGGGAATTTCTGCCTTTTTGCCCGAAAATAAGGGGAATGTATACCTTCTGCCACAAAAAAGGGAAATTTCTTCATTTTTGGCACAAAATAAGAGGAATGTCGGCCTTTTAACCTCAAAATAAGTGAAATTTCTGCATTTCTACCCAAAAATAAACGGAATTTCTGTCATTTTGCCCCGAAATAAAAGAAATTTTTGAATTATGCCCTGAAATAAGTGAAATTTCTGCAATTTTCCCCCAAATAAAAGAAATTTCTGCCTTTTTGCCACAAATAAAAGGAATTTCTGTCTTTTAGCCCAAAAATAAGGGAAATTTCTGCATTTTGTTCCAAAATAAGGGGAATTTCAGCATTTTTACCTCACAATAAAGGGAATTTCTGCATTTTTGCCACAAAATATTGAGAATTTTTGCCATTTTGCTCCAAAATATCAAAAATTTCTGCCTTTTTTCTCTGAAATAAGTGAAATTTCTGCAATTTTGCCCCAAAATAAGTGAAATTTCTGCAATTTAGCCCCAAAATAAGGGAAATTTCTGGAATTTTCCCCAAAATAAATGGAATTTCTGAGTTTTGCCCCAAAATAAAGAATTTCTGTCTTTTTGCCCCAACATATAGGGAATTTCTGCATTTTTGCCCCACAATTAGGGGAATTTCTGCAATTTTGCTCCAAAATACGGGGAATTTCTGCTTTTTAGCCCGAAAATAAAAATAATGTATACCTTTTGCCACAAAAAAAGAAATTTTTTTATTTTTGCCCCAAAATAAGAGGAATTTCTGCATTTTTACCTCAAAATAAGTGAAATTTCTGTCTTTTTACCCAAAAATAAACGGAATTTCTGTCTTTTTGCCCCAAAATAAAAGGAATTTTTGAATTATGCCCTGAAATAAGTGATATTTCTGCAATTTTTCCACAAAATAAAAGAAATTTCTGCCTTTTTGCCACAAAATAAGGGGAATTTCTGTCTTTTTGCCCCAAAATAAGGGAAATTTATCCTTTTTGCCCCCAAATAAGGGAAATTTCAGCCTTTTTACCTCAAAATAAGGGGAATTTCTGCATTTTTGCCACAAAATATTAGGAATTTCTGCCTTTTTGCTCCAAAATAAGGAAAATTTCTGGCTTTTTTCCATGAAATACGTGAAATTTCTGCAATTTTGCCCTAAAATAAGGGAAATATCTGGAATTTTGCCCCAAAATAAGGGAAATTTCTGGAATTTTGCCTCAGAATAAGTGGAATTTCTGGAATTTTGCCCCAAAATAGGGGAAAGTTCTGGAATTTTGCTTTCAAATAAGGGGAATTTCAGCCTTTATACCTCAAAATAATGGGAATTTAAGCATTTTTGCCACAAAATATTAAGAATTTCTGCCTTTTTGCCCCAAAATAAGGAAAATTTCTGCCTTTTTCCCTGAAATAAGTGAAATTTCTGCAATTTTGCCCCAAAATAAGTGAAATTTCTGCAATTTTGCCCCAAATAAGGGAAATTTCTGGAATTTTGCCCCAATATAATTGGAATTTTGAGTTTTGCCCGAAAATAAAAAGAATATCTGACTTTTGCCCTAACATATAAGGAATTTTTGCTTTTTTGCCCCGCAATTAGGGGAATTTCTGCAATTTTGCTCCAAAATACGGGGAATTTCTGCCTTTTTGCCCGAAAATAAGGGGAATGTATACCTTCTGCCACAAAAAAGGGAAATTTCTTCATTTTTGGCACAAAATAAGAGGAATGTCGGCCTTTTAACCTCAAAATAAGTGAAATTTCTGCATTTCTACCCAAAAATAAACGGAATTTCTGTCATTTTGCCCCGAAATAAAAGAAATTTTTGAATTATGCCCTGAAATAAGTGAAATTTCTGCAATTTTCCCCCAAATAAAAGAAATTTCTGCCTTTTTGCCACAAATAAAAGGAATTTCTGTCTTTTAGCCCAAAAATAAGGGAAATTTCTGCATTTTGTTCCAAAATAAGGGGAATTTCAGCATTTTTACCTCACAATAAAGGGAATTTCTGCATTTTTGCCACAAAATATTGAGAATTTTTGCCATTTTGCTCCAAAATATCGAAAATTTCTGCCTTTTTTCTCTGAAATAAGTGAAATTTCTGCAATTTTGCCCCAAAATAAGTGAAATTTCTGCAATTTAGCCCCAAAATAAGGGAAATTTCTGGAATTTTCCCCAAAATAAATGGAATTTCTGAGTTTTCCCCCAAAATAAAGAATTTCTGTCTTTTTGCCCCAAACATATAGGGAATTTCTGCATTTTTGCCCCACAATTAGGGGAATTTCTGCAATTTTGCTCCAAAATACGGGGAATTTCTGCTTTTTAGCCCGAAAATAAAAAAAATGTATACCTTTTGCCACAAAAAAAGAAATTTTTTTATTTTTGCCCTAAAATAAGAGGAATTTCTGCATTTTTTCCTCAAAATAAGTGAAATTTCTGCCTTTTTACCCAAAAATAAATGGAATTTCTGTCTTTTTGCCCCAAAATAAAAGGAATTTTTGAATATGCCCTGAAATAAGTGATATTTCTGCAATTTTTCCACAAAATAAAAGAAATTTCTGCCTTTTTGCACCAAAATAAGGGGAATTTCTGTCTTTTTGCCCCAAAATAAGGGAAATTTATCCTTTTTGGCCCCCAAATAAGGGAAATTTCAGCCTTTTTACCTCAAAATAAGGGGAATTTCTGCATTTTTGCCACAAAATATTAGAAATTTCTGCCTTTTTGCTCCAAAATAAGGAAAATTTCTGGCTTTTTTCCATAAAATAAGTGAAATTTCTGCAATTTTGCCCTAAAATAAAGGAAATATCTGGAATTTTGCCCCTAAATAAGGGAAATTTCTGGAATTTTGCCTCAGAATAAGTGGAATTTCTGAGTTGTGCCCAAAAATGTGGAGAATTTTTGTCTTTTTGCCTCAACATATAGGAAATTTCTGCCTTTTTGCCCCTCAATTAGGGTAATTTCTACAATTTTTCTCCAAAATACGGGAATTTCTTCTTTTTTGCCCGAAAATAAGGGGAATGTATACCTTTTGCCACAAAAAAGGGAAATTTCTTCATTTTTGCCCCAAAATAAGAGGAATTTCTGCATTTTTACCTCAAAATAAGTGAAATTTCTGCCTTTTTACCCAAAATAAACGGAATTTGTGTCTTTTTGCCCCAAAATAAAAGGAATTTTTTAATTATGCCCTGAAATAAGTGAAATTTCTACAATTTTCCTCCAAAATAAGAGAAATTTCTGACTTTTTGACACAAAATAAGGGGAATTTCTGCATTTTTGCCACAAAATATTAGGAATTTCTGCCTTTTTGCCCCAAAATAAAGAAAATTTCTGCATTTTTTTTTCTGAAATTAGTGAAATTTCTGAAATTTTGCCCCAAAATAAGTGAAATTTCTGCAATTTTGCCCCAAAATAAGTAAAATTTCTGCAATTTTGCCCAAAAATAAGGGAAATTTCTGGAAATTTGTCCCAAAATAAGTGGAATTTCTGAGTTTTGCCCCAAAATAAAAAGAATTTCTGTCTTTTTACCACAACATATAGGGAATTTCTGCAGTTTTGCCCCAAAATTAGGAGAATTTCTGCAATTTTGCCCCAAAATACGGGGAATTTTTGCTTTTTAGCCCGAAAATAAGGGGAATGTATACCTTTTGCCACAAAAAAGGGAAATTTCTTCATTTTTGCCCCAAAATAAGAGGAATTTCTGCCTTTTTACCGCAAAATAAGTGAAATTTCTGCCTTTTTTACCCCAAAATAAACGGAATTTCTGTGTTTTTGCCCCAAAATAAAAGGAATTTTTGAATTATGCCCTGAAATATGTGAAATTTCTTCAATTTTGCCCCAAAATAAGGGAAATTTCTGAATTTTTGACACAAAATAAGGGGAATTTCTGCATTTTTGCCACAAAATATTAGGAATTTCTGCCTTTTTGCCCCAAAATAAGGGAAATTTCTGCAATTTTGCCCCAAAATAATTGAAATTTCTGCAATTTTGCCCCAAAATAAGTGGAATTTCTGAGTTTTGCCCCAAAATAAGGAGAATTTCTGTCTTTTTGCCCCAACAAATAGGGAATTTCTCCCTTTTTGCCCCACAGTTAGGGGAATTTCTGCAATTTTGCTCCAAAATACAGGGAATTTCTGCTTTTTTTTCCCAAAAATAAGGGGAATGTATAACTTTTGCCACAGAAAAGGGAAATTTCTTCATTTTTGCCCCAAAATAATAGGAATTTTTGCCTTTTTACATCAAAATAAGTGAAATTTCTGCCTTTTTACCCAAAAATAAACGGAATTTCTGTCCTTTTGCCCCAAAATAAAAGGAATTTTTGAATTTTGCCCTGAAATAAGGGAAATTTCTGCAATCTTGCCCCAACATAAAAGAAATTTCTGCCTTTTTGACACAAAATAAGGGGAATTTCTGCATTTTTTGCCACAAAATATTAGGATTTTCTGACTTTTTGCCCCAAAATAAGAAAATTTCCGCCTTTTTTCCCTGAAATAAGTGAAATTTCTGCAATTTTGCTCCAAAATAAGGGAAATTTCTGCCTTTTTGTTCCGAAATAAGGGGAATTTCAGCCTTTTTACCTCAAAATAGGGGAATTTCTGCATTTTTGCCACAAAATATTGAGAATTTCTGCCATTTTGCTCCAAAATATCAAAAATTTCTGCCTTTTTTCCCTGAAATAAGTGAAATTTCTGCAATGTTGCCATAAAATCAATTAAATTTCTGCAATTTTGCCCCAAAATAAGAAAAATTTCTGGAATTTTCTCCAAAATAAATGGAATTTCTGAGTTTTGCCCCAAAATAAAAAGAATTTCTGTCTTTTTGCCCCAACATATAGGGAATTTCTGCATTTTTGCCCCACAATTAGAGGAATTTCTGCAATTTTGCTCCAAAATACGGGGAATTTCTGCTTTTTAGCCCGAAAATAAAAATTATGTATACCTTTTGCCACAAAAAAAGGAATTTCTTCATTTTTGCCCCAAAATATAAGGAATTTCTGCATTTTTACCTCAAAATAAGTGAAATTTCTGCAATTTACACAAAAATAAATGGAATTTCTGTCTTTTTGCCCCAAAATAAATGGAATTTTCTAATTATGCCCTGAAATAAGTGATATTTCTGCAATCTTTCCCCAAAATAAATAAAATTTCTGCCTTTTTGCCACAAAATAAGGGGAATTTCTGTCTTTTTGCCCCAAAAAAGGGAAATTTATGCCTTTTTGCCCCCAAATAAGGGGAATTTCAGACTTTTTCCCTAAAAATAAGGGAAATTTCTGCAATGTTCCCCCAAATAAAAGAAATGTCTGCCTTTTTGCCACAAAATAAAAGGAATTTCTGTCTTTTTGCCCAAAAATAAGGGAAATTTCTGCATTTTGTTCCAAAATAAGGGGAATTTCAGCATTTTTACCTCACAATAAAGGGAATTTCTGCATTTTTGACACAAAATATTGAGAATTTTTGCCATTTTGCTCCAAAATATCGAAAATTTCTGCCTTTTTTCTCTGAAATAAGTGAAATTTCTGCAATTTTGCCCCAAAATAAGTGAAATTTCTGCAATTTAGCCCCAAAATAAGGGAAATTTCTAGAATTTTCCCCAAAATAAATGGAATTTCTGAGTTTTGCCCCAAAATAAAGAATTTCTGTCTTTTTGCCCCAACATATAGGGAATTTCTGCATTTTTGCCCCACAATTAGGGGAATTTCTGCAATTTTGCTCCAAAATACGGGGAATTTCTGCTTTTTAGCCTGAAAATAAAAATAATGTATACCTTTTGCCACAAAAAAAGAAATTTTTTTATTTTTGCCCCAAAATAAGAGGAATTTCTGCATTTTTACCTCAAAATAAGTGAAATTTCTGCCTTTTTACCCAAAAATAAACGGAATTTCTGTCTTTTTGCCCCAAAATAAAAGGAATTTTTGAATTATGCCCTGAAATAAGTGATATTTCTGCAATTTTTCCACAAAATAAAAGAAATTTCTGCCTTTTTGCCACAAAATAAGGGGAATTTCTGTCTTTTTGCCCCAAAATAAGGGAAATTTATCCTTTTTTGCCCCCAAATAAGGGAAATTTCAGCCTTTTTACCTCAAAATAAGGGGAATTTCTGCATTTTTGCCACAAAATATTAGGAATTTTTGCCTTTTTGCTCCAAAATAAGGAAAATTTCTGGCTTTTTTCCATGAAATAAGTGAAATTTCTGCAATTTTGCCCTAAAATAAGGGAAATATCTGGAATTTTGCCCCAAAATAAGGGAAATTTCTGGAATTTTGCCTCAGAATAAGTGGAATTTCTGAGTTGTGCCCAAAAATGTGGAGAATTTTTGTCTTTTTGCCTCAACATATAGAGAATTTCTGCCTTTTTGCCCCTCAATTAGGGTAATTTCTACAATTTTTCTCCAAAATACGGGAATTTCTGCTTTTTTGCCCGAAAATAAGGGGAATGTATACCTTTTGCCACAAAAAAGGGAAATTTCTTCATTTTTGCCCCAAAATAAGAGGAATTTCTGCATTTTTACCTCAAAATAAGTGAAATTTCTGCCTTTTTACCCAAAAATAAGCGGAATTTCTGTCTTTTTCCCCAAAATGAAAGGATTTTTGAATTATGCCCTAAAATAAGTGATATTTCTGCAATTTTCCCCAAAATAAAAGAAATTTCTGCCTTTTTGCCACAAAATAAGAAGAATTTCTGTCTTTTTGAAGCAAAATAAGGGAAATTTATGCATTTTTGCCCCCAAATAAGGGGAATTTCAGCATTTTTACCTCAAAATAATTGGAATTTCTGCATTTTTGCCACAAAATATTTGGAATTTCTGCCTTTTTGCTCCAAAATAATGAAAATTTCTGCCTTTTTTCAATTAAATAAGTGAAATTTCTGCAATTTTGCCCTAAAATAAGGAAAATTTCTGCAATTCTGCCCCAAAATAAGGGAAATTTCTGGAATTTTGCCCCAGAATAAGTGGAATTTCTGAGTTTTGCCCAAAAATGTGGAAAATTTTTGTCTTTTTGCCTCAAAATATAGGGAATTTCTGCCTTGTTGCCCCACAATTAGGGGAATTTCTGAAGTTTTGCACCAAAATACGGGAATTTCTGCTTTTTTGCCCGAAAATAAAGGGAATATATACATTTTGCCACAAAAATGGATATTTCTTCATTTTTGCCCCAAAATAAGAGGAATTTCTGCATTTTTACCTCAAAATAAGTGAAATTTCTGCCTTTTTACCCAAAATAAACGGAATATCTGTCTTTTTGCCCCAAAATAAAAAAAAATTTTTGAATTATGCCCTGAAACAAGTGAAATTTCTGCAATTTTGCCCCAAAATAAGGGAAATTTCTGCCTTTTTGACACAAAATAAGGGAAATTTCTGCATTTTTACCAAAAAATATTAAGAATTTCGGCCTTTTTCCCCAAAAATAAGGAAAATTTCTGCATTTTTTTCCTGAAATAAGTGAAATTTCTGCAATTTTGCCCCAAAATAAGTGAAATTTCTGCAATTTTGCCCCAAAATAAGTAAAATTTCTGCAATTTTGCCCAAAAATAAGAGAAATTTCTGGAATTTTGCCCCAAAATAAGTGGAATTTCTGAGTTTTGCCCCAAAATAAAAAGAATTTCTGTCTTTTTACCACAACATATAGGGAATTTCTGCATTTTTGCCCCACAATTAGGAGAATTTCTGCAATTTTGCTCCAAAATACGGGAAATTTCTGCTTTTTAGCCCGAAAATAAGGGGAATGTATACCTTTTGCCACAAAAAAGGAAAATTTCTTCTTTTTTGCCCCAAAATAAGAGGAATTTCTGCCCTTTTACCTCAAAATAAGTAAAATTTCTGCCTTTTTTACCCAAAAATAAACGGAATTTCTGTCTTTTTGCCCCAAAATAAAAGGAATTTTTGAATTATGCCCTGAAATAAGTGAAATTTCTTCAATTTTGCCCCAAAATAAGGGAAATTTCTGAATTTTTGACACAAAATAAGGGGAATTTCTGCATTTTTGCCACAAAATATTAGGAATTTCTGCCTTTTTGCCCCAAAATGAGGAAAATATCTGTCTTTCTTCCCTGAAATAAAGGAAATTTCTGCAATTTTGCCCCAAAATAATTGAAATTTCTGCAATTTTGCCCCAAAATAAGTGGAATTTCTGAGTTTTGTCCCAAAATAAGGAGAATTTCTGTATTTTTGCCCCAACAAATAAGGAATTTCTCCCTTTTTGCCCCACAACTAGGGGAATTTCTGCAATTTTGCTCCAAAATACAGGGAATTTCTGCTTTTTTTCCCAAAAATAAGGGGAATGTATACCTTTTGCCACCAAAAAAGGAAATTTCTATATTTTTGCCCCAAAATAATAGAAATTTCTGTCTTTTTACATCAAAATAAGTGAAATTTCTGCCTTTTTACCCAAAAATAAACGGAATTTCTGTCTTTTTGCCCCAAAATAAAAGGATTTTTTGAATTTTGCCCTGAAATAAGGGAAATTTCTGCAATTTTGCCCCAACATAAAAGAAATTTCTGCCTTTTTGACACAAAATAAGGGGAATTTCTGCATTTTTGCCTCAAAATATTAGGAATTTCTGACTTTTTGCCCCAAAATAAGAAAATTTCCGCCTTTTTTCCCTGAAATAAGTGAAATTTCTGCAATTTTGCCCCAAAATAAGGGAAATTTCTGCCTTTTTGTTCCGAAATAAGGGGAATTTCAGCCTTTTTACCTCAAAATAGGGGAATTTCTGCATTTTTGCCACAAAATATTGAGAATTTCTGCCATTTTGCTCCAAAATATCAAAAATTTCTGCCTTTTTTTCCTGAAATAAGTGAAATTTCTGCAATGTTGCCCCAAAATAAGTGAAATTTCTGCAATTTTGCCCCAAAATAAGGGAACTTTCTGGTATTTTCTCCAAAATAAATGGAATTTCTGAGTTTTGCCCCAAAATAATTTCTGTCTTTTTGCCCCAACATATAGGGAATTTCTGCATTTTTGCCCCACAATTAGAGGAATTTCTGCAATTTTGCTCCAAAATACGGGGAATTTCTGCTTTTTAGCCCGAAAATAAAAATAATGTATACCTTTTGCCACAAAAAAAGGAATTTCTTCATTTTTGCCCCAAAATAAGAGGAAATTCTGCATTTTTGCCTCAAAATAAGTGAAATTTCTGCCATTTACCCAAAAATAAAAGGAATTTCTGTCTTTTTGCCCCAAAATAAAAGGAATCTTTGAATTATGCCCTGAAATAAGTGATATTTCTGCAATTTTTCCACAAAATAAAAGAAATTTCTGCCTTTTTGCCACAAAATAAGGGGAATTTCTGTCTTTTTGCCCCAAAATAAGGGAAATTTATCCTTTTTTGCCCCCAAATAAGGGAAATTTCAGCCTTTTTACCTCAAAATAAGGGGAATTTCTGCATTTTTGCCACAAAATATTAGGAATTTTTGCCTTTTTGCTCCAAAATAAGGAAAATTTCTGGCTTTTTTCCATGAAATAAGTGAAATTTCTGCAATTTTGCCCTAAAATAAGGGAAATATCTGGAATTTTGCCCCAAAATAAGGGAAATTTCTGGAATTTTGCCTCAGAATAAGTGGAATTTCTGAGTTGTGCCCAAAAATGTGGAGAATTTTTGTCTTTTTGCCTCAACATATAGAGAATTTCTGCCTTTTTGCCCCTCAATTAGGGTAATTTCTACAATTTTTCTCCAAAATACGGGAATTTCTGCTTTTTTGCCCGAAAATAAGGGGAATGTATACCTTTTGCCACAAAAAAGGGAAATTTCTTCATTTTTGCCCCAAAATAAGAGGAATTTCTGCATTTTTACCTCAAAATAAGTGAAATTTCTGCCTTTTTACCCAAAAATAAGCGGAATTTCTGTCTTTTTCCCCAAAATGAAAGGATTTTTGAATTATGCCCTAAAATAAGTGATATTTCTGCAATTTTCCCCAAAATAAAAGAAATTTCTGCCTTTTTGCCACAAAATAAGAAGAATTTCTGTCTTTTTGAAGCAAAATAAGGGAAATTTATGCATTTTTGCCCCCAAATAAGGGGAATTTCAGCATTTTTACCTCAAAATAATTGGAATTTCTGCATTTTTGCCACAAAATATTTGGAATTTCTGCCTTTTTGCTCCAAAATAATGAAAATTTCTGCCTTTTTTCAATTAAATAAGTGAAATTTCTGCAATTTTGCCCTAAAATAAGGAAAATTTCTGCAATTCTGCCCCAAAATAAGGGAAATTTCTGGAATTTTGCCCCAGAATAAGTGGAATTTCTGAGTTTTGCCCAAAAATGTGGAAAATTTTTGTCTTTTTGCCTCAAAATATAGGGAATTTCTGCCTTGTTGCCCCACAATTAGGGGAATTTCTGAAGTTTTGCACCAAAATACGGGAATTTCTGCTTTTTTGCCCGAAAATAAAGGGAATATATACATTTTGCCACAAAAATGGATATTTCTTCATTTTTGCCCCAAAATAAGAGGAATTTCTGCATTTTTACCTCAAAATAAGTGAAATTTCTGCCTTTTTACCCAAAATAAACGGAATATCTGTCTTTTTGCCCCAAAATAAAAAAAAATTTTTGAATTATGCCCTGAAACAAGTGAAATTTCTGCAATTTTGCCCCAAAATAAGGGAAATTTCTGCCTTTTTGACACAAAATAAGGGAAATTTCTGCATTTTTACCAAAAAATATTAAGAATTTCGGCCTTTTTCCCCAAAAATAAGGAAAATTTCTGCATTTTTTTCCTGAAATAAGTGAAATTTCTGCAATTTTGCCCCAAAATAAGTGAAATTTCTGCAATTTTGCCCCAAAATAAGTAAAATTTCTGCAATTTTGCCCAAAAATAAGAGAAATTTCTGGAATTTTGCCCCAAAATAAGTGGAATTTCTGAGTTTTGCCCCAAAATAAAAAGAATTTCTGTCTTTTTACCACAACATATAGGGAATTTCTGCATTTTTGCCCCACAATTAGGAGAATTTCTGCAATTTTGCTCCAAAATACGGGAAATTTCTGCTTTTTAGCCCGAAAATAAGGGGAATGTATACCTTTTGCCACAAAAAAGGAAAATTTCTTCTTTTTTGCCCCAAAATAAGAGGAATTTCTGCCCTTTTACCTCAAAATAAGTAAAATTTCTGCCTTTTTTACCCAAAAATAAACGGAATTTCTGTCTTTTTGCCCCAAAATAAAAGGAATTTTTGAATTATGCCCTGAAATAAGTGAAATTTCTTCAATTTTGCCCCAAAATAAGGGAAATTTCTGAATTTTTGACACAAAATAAGGGGAATTTCTGCATTTTTGCCACAAAATATTAGGAATTTCTGCCTTTTTGCCCCAAAATGAGGAAAATATCTGTCTTTCTTCCCTGAAATAAAGGAAATTTCTGCAATTTTGCCCCAAAATAATTGAAATTTCTGCAATTTTGCCCCAAAATAAGTGGAATTTCTGAGTTTTGTCCCAAAATAAGGAGAATTTCTGTATTTTTGCCCCAACAAATAAGGAATTTCTCCCTTTTTGCCCCACAACTAGGGGAATTTCTGCAATTTTGCTCCAAAATACAGGGAATTTCTGCTTTTTTTCCCAAAAATAAGGGGAATGTATACCTTTTGCCACAAAAAAAGGAAATTTCTATATTTTTGCCCCAAAATAATAGAAATTTCTGTCTTTTTACATCAAAATAAGTGAAATTTCTGCCTTTTTACCCAAAAATAAACGGAATTTCTGTCTTTTTGCCCCAAAATAAAAGGATTTTTTGAATTTTGCCCTGAAATAAGGGAAATTTCTGCAATTTTGCCCCAACATAAAAGAAATTTCTGCCTTTTTGACACAAAATAAGGGGAATTTCTGCATTTTTGCCTCAAAATATTAGGAATTTCTGACTTTTTGCCCCAAAATAAGAAAATTTCCGCCTTTTTTCCCTGAAATAAGTGAAATTTCTGCAATTTTGCCCCAAAATAAGGGAAATTTCTGCCTTTTTGTTCCGAAATAAGGGGAATTTCAGCCTTTTTACCTCAAAATAGGGGAATTTCTGCATTTTTGCCACAAAATATTGAGAATTTCTGCCATTTTGCTCCAAAATATCAAAAATTTCTGCCTTTTTTTCCTGAAATAAGTGAAATTTCTGCAATGTTGCCCCAAAATAAGTGAAATTTCTGCAATTTTGCCCCAAAATAAGGGAACTTTCTGGTATTTTCTCCAAAATAAATGGAATTTCTGAGTTTTGCCCCAAAATAATTTCTGTCTTTTTGCCCCAACATATAGGGAATTTCTGCATTTTTGCCCCACAATTAGAGGAATTTCTGCAATTTTGCTCCAAAATACGGGGAATTTCTGCTTTTTAGCCCGAAAATAAAAATAATGTATACCTTTTGCCACAAAAAAAGGAATTTCTTCATTTTTGCCCCAAAATAAGAGGAAATTCTGCATTTTTGCCTCAAAATAAGTGAAATTTCTGCCATTTACCCAAAAATAAAAGGAATTTCTGTCTTTTTGCCCCAAAATAAAAGGAATCTTTGAATTATGCCCTGAAATAAGTGAAATTTCTGCAATTTTGCCCCAAAAGAAAAGAAATTTCTTCCTTTTTGCCACAAAATAAGAGGAATTTCTGTTATTTTGCCCAAAAGTAAGGGAAATTTCTGCCTTTTTGTCCCGAAATAAGGGGAATTTCAGCCTTTTTACCTCAAAATAAGGGGAATTTCTGCATTTTTGGCACAAAATATTGAGAATTTCTGCAATTTTACTCCAAAATATTAAAAATTTCTGACTTTTTTCCCTGAAATAATTGAAATTTCTGCAATTTTCCCCAAAATAAGTGAAATTTCTGCAATTTTTCCCCAAAATAAGGGAAATTTCTGGAATTTTCCCCAAAATAAATGGAATTTTTGAGTTTTACCTCAAAATAAAAAGAATTTCTGTGTTTTTGCCCCAACATATAGGGAATTTCTGCCTTTTTGCCCCACAAGTAGGGGAATATCTGCAATTTTGCTCCAAAATACGGGGAATTTCTGCTTTTTTCCTTAAAATAAGAGGAATGTATACCTTTTGCCACAAAAAAGGGAAATTTCTTCATTTTTGACCCAAAATAAGAGGAATTTCTGCCTTTTAACCTCAAAATAAGTGAAATTTCTGCCTTTTTATTCAAAAATAAACGGAATTTCTGTCTTTTTGCCCCAAAATAAAAGGAATTTTTGAATTATGCCCTGAAATAAGTGAAATTTCTGCAATTTTGCCACAAAATAAGAGCAATTTCTGCCTTTTTGACACAAAATATTAGGAATTTCTGCCTTTTTGCCCCAAAATAAGGAAAATTCCTGCCTTTTTTCCCTGAAATAAGTGAAATTTCTGCAATTTTGCCCCAAAATAAGTGAAATTTCTGGAATTTTGCCCCAAAATAGGGGAAAGTTCTGGAATTTTGCTTTCAAATAAGGGGAATTTCAGCCTTTATACCTCAAAATAATGGGAATTTAAGCATTTTTGCCACAAAATATTAAGAATTTCTGCCTTTTTGCCCCAAAATAAGGAAAATTTCTGCCTTTTTCCCTGAAATAAGTGAAATTTCTGCAATTTTGCCCCAAAATAAGTGAAATTTCTGCAATTTTGCCCCAAATAAGGGAAATTTCTGGAATTTTGCCCCAATATAATTGGAATTTTGAGTTTTGCCCCAAAATAAAAAGAATATCTGACTTTTGCCCTAACATATAGGGAATTTTTGCCTTTTTGCCCCGCAATTAGGGGAATTTCTGCAATTTTGCTCCAAAATACGGGGAATTTCTGCCTTTTTGCCCGAAAATAAGGGGAATGTATACCTTCTGCCACAAAAAAGGGAAATTTCTTCATTTTTGCCCCAAAATAAGAGGAATGTCGGCCTTTTAACCTCAAAATAAGTGAAATTTCTGCCTTTCTACCCAAAAAATAAACGGAATTTCTGTCATTTTGCCCCGAAATAAAAGGAATTTTTGAATTATGCCCTGAAATAAGTGAAATTTCTGCAATTTTACCCCAAAATAAAAGAAATTTCTGCCTTTTTGCCACAAAATAAAAGGAATTTCTGTCTTTTTGCCCAAAAATAAAGGAAATTTCTGCCTTTTTGTTCCGAAATAAGGGGAATTTCAGCCTTTTTACCGCAAAATAAAGGGAATTTCTGCATTTTTGCCACAAAATATTGAGAATTTCTGCCATTTTGCTCCAAAATATCAAAAATTTCTGCCTTTTTTTCCTGAAATAAGTGAAATTTCTGCAATGTTGTCCCAAAATAAGTGAAATTTCTGCAATTTTGCCCCAAAATAAGGGAACTTTCTGGTATTTTCCCCAAAATAAATGGAATTTCTGAGTTTTGCCCCAAAATAAAGAATTTCTGTATTTTTGCCCCAACATATAGGGAATTTCTGCATTTTTGCCCCACAATTAGAGGAATTTCTGCAATTTTGCTCCAAAATACGGGGAATTTCTGCTTTTTAGCCCGAAAATAAAAATAATGTATACCTTTTGCCACAAAAAAAGGAATTTCTTCATTTTGCCCCAAAATAAGAGGAATTTCTGCATTTTTGCCTCAACATAAGTGAAATTTCTGCCATTTACCCAAAAATAAACGGAATTTCTGTCTTTTTGCCCCAAAATAAAAGGAATTTTTTATTATGCCCTGAAATAAGTGATATTTCTGCAATTTTTCCCCAAAATAAAAGAAATTTCTGCCTTTTTGCCACAAAATAAGGGGAATTTCTGTCTTTTTGCCCCAAAATAAAAGGAATCTTTGAATTATGCCCTGAAATAAGTGAAATTTCTGCAATTTTGCCCCAAAATAAAAGAAATTTCTTCTTTTTTGCCACAAAATAAAAGGAATTTCTGTTATTTTGCCTAAAAGTAAGGGAAATTTCTGCCTTTTTGTCCTGAAATAAGGGGAATTTTAGCCTTTTTACCACAAAATAAGGGGAATTTCTGCATTTTTGGCACAAAATATTGAGAATTTTTGCCATTTTGCTCCAAAATATCGAAAATTTCTGCCTTTTTTCTCTGAAATAAGTGAGATTTCTGCAATTTAGCCCCAAAATATGGGAAATTTCTGGAATTTTCCCCAAAATAAATGGAATTTCTGAGTTTTGCCCCAAAATAAAGAATTTCTGTCTTTTTGCCCCAACATATAGTGAATTTCTGCATTTTTGCCCCACAATTAGGGGAATTTCTGCAATTTTGCTCCAAAATACGGGGAATTTCTGCTTTTTAGCCCGAAAATAAAAATAATGTATACCTTTTGCCACAAAAAAAGAAATTTTTTTATTTTTGCCCCAAAATATGAGGAATTTCTGCATTTTTACCTCAAAATAAGTGAAATTTCTGCCTTTTTACCCAAAAATAAACGGAATTTCTGTCTTTTTGCCCCAAAATAAAAGGAATTTTTGAATTATGCCCTGAAATAAGTGATATTTCTGCAATTTTTCCACAAAATAAAAGAAATTTCTGCCTTTTTGCCACAAAATAAGGGGAATTTCTGTCTTTTTGCCCCAAAATAAGGGAAATTTATCCTTTTTTGCCCCCAAATAAGGGAAATTTCAGCCTTTTTACCTCAAAATAAGGGGAATTTCTGCATTTTTGCCACAAAATATTAGGAATTTCTGCCTTTTTGCTGCAAAATAAGGAAAATTTCTGGCTTTTTTCCATGAAATAAGTGAAATTTCTGCAATTTTGCCCTAAAATAAGGGAAATATCTGGAATTTTGCCCCAAAATAAGGGAAATTTCTGGAATTTTGCCTCAGAATAAGTGGAATTTCTGAGTTGTGCCCAAAAATGTGGAGAATTTTTGTCTTTTTGCCTCAACATATAGGGAATTTCTGCCTTTTTGCCCCACAATTAGGGTAATTTCTACAATTTTTCTCCAAAATACGGGAATTTCTGTTTTTTTGCCCGAAAATAAGGGGAATGTATACCTTTTGCCACAAAAAAGGGAAATTTCTTCATTTTTGCCCCCAAATAAGAGGAATTTCTGCATTTTTGCCCCAAAATAAGGAAAATTTCTGTCTTTCTTCCCTGAAATAAAAAAAATTTCTGCAATTTTGCCCCAAAATATGTGAAATTTCTGCAATTTTGCCCCAAAATAAGTGGAATTTCTGAGTTTTGTCCCAAAATAAGGAGTATTTCTGTATTTTTGCCCCAACAAATAGGGAATTTCTCCCTTTTTGTCCCACAACTAGGGGACTTTCTGCAATTTTGCTCCAAAATACGGGGAATTTCTGCTTTTTAGCCCGAAAATAAAAATAATGTATACCTTTTGCCACAAAAAAAGAAATTTCATCATTTTTGCCCCAAAATAAGAGGAATTTCGGCATTTATACCACAAAATAAGTGAAATTTCTGCCTTTTTACTCAAAAATAAACGGAATTTCTGTCTTTTTGCCCCAAAATAAAATGAATTTTTGAATTATGCCCTGAAATAAGTGATATTTCTGCAATTTTTCCCCAAAATAAAAGAAATTTCTGCCTTTTTGCCACAAAATAAGAAGAATTTCTGTCTTTTTGAAGCAAAACAAGGGAAATTTATGCCTTTTTGCCCCCAAATAAGGGGAATTTCAGCCTTTTTACCTCAAAATAATGGGAATTTCTGTATTTTTGCCACAAAATATTGGAAATTTCTGCCATTTTGCTCCAAAATAATGAAAATTTCTGCCTTTTTTCAATGAAATAAGTGAAATTTCTGCAATTTTGCCCTAAAATAAGAAAAATTTCTGCAATTTTGCCCCAAAATAAGGGAAATTTCTGGAATTTTGCCCCAGAATAAGTGGAATTTCTGAGTTTTGCCCAAAAATTTGAAGAATTTTTGTCTTTTTGCCTCAACATATAGGGAATTTCTGCCTTGTTGCCCCACAATTAGGGGAATTTCTGCAATTTTTCACCAAAATACGGGAATTTCTTTTTTTTTGCCCGAAAATAAAGGGAATGTATACATTTTGCCACAAAAATGGATATTTCTTCATTTTTGCCCCAAAATAAGAGGAATTTCTGCCTTTTTACCTCAAAATAAGTGAAATTTCTGCCTTTTTACCCAAAATAAACGGAATTTCTGTCTTTTTGTTCCAAAATAAAAGGAATTTTTGAATTATGCCCTGAAATAAGTGAAATTTCTGCAATTTTGCACCAAAATAAAGGAAATTTCTGCCTTTTTGACACAAAATAAGGGAAATTTCTGCATTTTTACCAAAAAATATTAAAAATTTCTGCATTTTTCCCCCAAAATAAGGAAAATTTCTGCATTTTTTCCCTGAAATAAGTGAAATTTCTGCAATTTTGCCCCAAAATAAGTGAAATTTCTGCAATTTTGCCCCAAAATAAGTAAAATTTCTTCAATTTTGCCCAAAAATAAGGGAAATTTCTGGAATTTTGCCCCAAAATAAGTGGAATTTCTGAGTTTTGCCCCAAAATAAAAAGAATTTCTGTATTTTTACCCCAACATATAGGGAATTTCTGCCTTGTTGCCCCACAATTAGGGGAATTTCTGCAATTTTGCACTAAAATACGTGAATTTCTTCATTTTTGCCTGAAAATAAAGGGAATGTATACATTTTGCCACAAAAATGGATATTTCTTCATTTTTGCCCCAAAATAAGAGGAATTTCTGCATTTTTACATCAAAATAAGTGAAATTTCTGCCTTTTTACCCAAAATAAACGGAATTTCTGTCTTTTTGCCCCCAAATAAAAGGAATTTTTGAATTATGCCCTGAAATAAGTGAAATTTCTGCAATTTTGCACCAAAATAAAGGAAATTTCTGCCTTTTTGACACAAAATAAGGGAAATTTCTGCATTTTTACCAAAAATATTAAGAATTTCTGCCTTTTTCCCCCAAAATAAAGAAAATTTCTGCATTTTTTCCTTTAAATAAGTGAAATTTCTGCAATTTTGCCCCAAAATAAGGAAATTTCTGCAATTTTGCCCCAAAATAAGTAAAATTTCTGCAATTTTGCCCAAAAATAAGGGAAATTTCTGGAATTTTGCCCCAAAATAAGTGGAATTTCTGAGTTTTGCCCCAAAATAAAAAGAATTTCGTCTTTTTACCCCAACATATAGGGAATTTCTGCATTTTTGCCCCACAATTAGGAGAATTTCTTCAATTTTGCTCCAAAATACGGGGAATTTCTGCTTTTTAGCCCGAAAATAAGGGGAATGTATACATTTTGCCACAAAAAAAGGAAAATTTCTTCATTTTTGCCCCAAAATAAGAGGAATTTCTGCCTTTTTACCTCAAAATAAGTGAAATTTCTGCTTTTTTACCCAAAAATAAACAGAATTTCTGTCTTTTTGCCCCAAAATAAAAGGAATTTTTGAATTATGTCCTGTAATAAGTGAAATTTCTTCAATTTTGCCCCAAAATAAGGAAAATTTCTGACTTTTTGACACAAAATAAGAGGAATTTCTGCATTTTTGCCACAAAATATTAGGAATTTCTGCTTTTTTACATCAAAATTAGTGAAATTTCTGCCTTTTTACCCAAAAATAAATGGAATTTCTGTCTTTTTGCCCCAAAATAAAAGGAATTTTTGAATTTTTCCCTGAAATAAGGGAAATTTCTGCAATTTTGCCCCAACATAAAAGAAATTTCTGCATTTTTGACACAAAATAAGGGGAATTTCTGCATTTTTGCCACAAAATATATGGAATTTCTGACTTTTTGCCCAAAAATAAGAAAATTTCTGCCTTTTTTCTCTGAAATAAGTGAAATTTCTGCAATTTTGCTCCAAAATAAGGGAAATTTCTCCCTTTTTGACACAAAATGAAGGAAATTTCTGCATTTTTGCCACAAAATATTAGGAATTTCTGACTTTTTGCCCCAAAATAAGAAAATTTCTGCTTTTTTTCCTTGAAATAAGTGAAAATTCTGCAATTTTGACCGAAAAAAAAGGAAATTTTTGGAATTTTGCCCCACAATAAGTGGAATTTCTGAGTTTTTCCCCAAAATAAGGAGAATTTCTGTCTTTTTGTCTCAACATATAGGGAATTTCTGCTTCTTTGCCCCATTATTAGGGGATTTTCTGCAATTTTGCTCCAAAATACGAGGAATTTCTGGTTTTTGCCTGAAAATAAGGGGAATGTATACCTTTTGCCACAAAAATGGGAAATTTCTTCATTTTTGCCCCAAAATAAGAGGAATTTCTTCCTTTTTACCTCAAAATAAGTGAAATTTCTGCTTTTTTACCCAAAAATAAACGAAATTTCTGTCTTTTTGCCCGAAAATAAAAGGAATTTTTGAATTTTGCCCTGAAATAAGTGAAATTTATGCAATTTTACCCCAAAATAAAAGAAATTTCTGGAATTTTGCCCCAAAATAAGTGGAATTTCTGAGTTTTTTCAAAATAAGGAGAATTTCTGTCTTTTTGCCCCAACACATAGGGAATTTCTGCCTTTTTGCCCCACAATTAGGGGATTTTCTGCAATTTTGCTCCGAAATACGGGGAATTTCTGCTTTTTTGCCCGACAATAAAGGGAATGTATAACTTTTGCCACAAAAAAGGGAAATTTCTTCATTTTAGCCCCAAAATAAAAGGAATTTCTTCCTTTTTACCTCAAAATAAGTGAAATTTCTGCCTTTTTACCCAAAAATAAACGGAATTTCTGACTTTTTGCCCCAAAATAAAAGGAATTTTTGAATTTTGCAGTGAAATAAGTGAAATTTCTGCAATTTTGCCCCAAAATATAGGAAATTTCAGGAATTTTGCCCCAAAATAAGTGGAATTTCTTAGTTTTTCCCCAAAATAAGGAGAATTTCTGTCTTTTTGTCCCAACATATAGGGAATTTCTGCCTCTTTGCCCCACAATTAGGGGATTTTCTGCAATTTTGCTCCAAAATACGGGGAATTTCTGCTTTTTTGCCAGAAAATAAGGGGAATGTATACCTTTTGCCACAAAAAAGTAAAATTTCTTCATTTTTGCCCCAAAATAAGAGGAATTTCTTCGTTTTTACCTCAAAATAAATGAAATTTCTGCCTTTTTACCCAAAAATAAACGGAATTTCTGTATTTTTGCCCCAAAATAAGGGAAATTTTTGAATTTTGCCCTGAAATAAGTAAAATATCTGCAATTTTGCCCAAAAATAACAGAAATTTCTGCCTTTTTGCCACAAAATAAGGGGAATTTCTGTCTTTTTGCCCCAAAATAAGGGGAATTTTAGCATTTTACCTCATAATAAGGGGAATCTCTGCTCTTTTGCCCCCAAATATGGGGAATTTCTGCATTTTTGCCCCAAATTAAGAGAAATTTCTGCATTTTTTCTTTGAAATAAGTGAAATTTCTGTAATTTTATCACGAAATAAGGGAGATTTCTGCAATTTTGCCCCAAAATAACTGAATTTCTGGAATTTTTACCCAAAATAAAGGGAATTTCTGACTTTTTGCCCTGAAATAAAGAGAATGTCTGTCTTTTTGCCCCAAAATAATGTGAATTTCTGCATTTTCCCTCAAAATTAGGGGAATATGTGCAATTTGGCTTCAAAATACGGAGAATTTCTGCCTTATTGCACCAAAATAAAAAGAATTTCTGCATTTTTGCACCAACATAAGGGGAATTTCTGAAATTTTGCTCCAAAATAAGAGGGAATTTCTGCCTTATTCCCCGAAATAAAGTGGAATTTCTGCCTTTTTGCCCTGAAATATTTGAAATTTCCACAATTTTACCACAAAATTAGGGGAATTTCTGTTTTTGGCCCCAAAATTAGGAGAATTTCTGCTTTTTGCCCCAAAATGAGGCAAATTTCTGACTTTTTGCCTTGAAATAAGTGAAATTTCTGCCTTTTTGCCAAAATAAGGAGAATTTCAGCATTTTACCTCCAAATAAGGGGAATTTCTGCCTTATTGGCCCAAAATAACGGGAGTTTCAGCCTTTTTATCTCAAAATAAGGGGAATTTATTCCTTTTGCCCAAAATATGGAGAATTTCTGACTTTTTGTTCCAAAATAAGGAAAATTTCTTCAATTTTGTACCAAAATAAAAGAAATTTCTCCTTTTTACCCCAAAATAAAAGTAATTTCTGACTTTTTACCCTGAAATAAATGTAATTTCTGAAATTTTGCCCGAAAATAATGAAAATTTGTGCCTTTTTGCCCCAAAACGTGGAGAATTTCTGCCTTTTTGCCCCAAAATATGGGGAATTTCAGCATTTTACCTCAAAATAAGGGGAATTTTAGCCTTTTTGCACCAAAATATGGAAAATTTCTGCCTTTTTGCCACAAAATAAAAAAAATTCCTGCAATTCTGTACCAAAATAAAATAAATTTCTAAAATTTTGTCCCAAAATAAGGGAAATTTCTGATTTTTGCCCCGAAATAAAGAGAATTTCTGTATTTTTGCTCCAAAATTAAAGAAATTTCTGCTTTTTCCCCCAAAATTTTGGGAGTTTCTGCAAGTTTGCTTCAAAATACAGGGAATTTCTGCCTCTTTTCCCGAAAATAAGGGGAACTTCTGCCGATTTGCCCCAAATAAAGGGAATTTCTGAATTTTTGCCCCAATATTAGGGGAATTTCTGCAATTTTGCTCCAAAATACGGGGAATTTCTGCCTTTTTGCCCGAAATTAAGGATATTTTCTGCCTTTTTGCCCCCAAACAAGGGAAATTTCTGCAATTTTATCCCACAATAAGGGGAATTTCTGCCTTTTTGTCCCCAAATAAGGGGAATTTCTGGCTTTTTGCCCTGAAATATGTAAAATGTCTGCAATTTTACCCCAAATTAATGTGAATTTCTGCCTTTTTGCCCCATAATAATTGGAATTTCTGCCTCTTTGCCCTGAAATAAGAAAAATTTTTGCTTTTTTTCTCTGAAATAAGTGAAATTTCTGCAATTTTGCCTTAAAATATAAGAAATTTCTGAAATTTTTCCCCATAATAAAGGAATTTACTGCAATTTTGCCCCAAAATAAAGGGAATATCTGTTTTGTGTCCACAAATAAGGGAAATTTCTGCAATTTTGCCCTAAAATAAGGGGAATTTCTGCCTTTTGCCCCAAAATAAGGGGAATTTCTGCATTTTGCCCCAAAATAAAGAAAATTACTGCATATTTTACCACAAAATTAGGTGAATTTCTGCAATTTTTCTCCAAAATACGGGAATTTTCTGCCTTTTTCGCCGAAAATAAAGGGAATTTCTGCCATTTTGCCGCGAAATAAGTGAAATTTCTGCAATTTTACCCCAAAATAAGGGGAAGTTCTGCATTTTTGCCACAAAATTAGGGGAATTTCTGCAATTTTGTTCCAAAATACTGAGAATTTCTGCCTTTTTGCCCGAAAATAAAGGGAATGTATGCCTTTTTGCCATGAAAAGGGAAATTTCTTCATTTTTACCCCAAAATAAGGGGATTTTCCGCCTTTTTGACTCAAAATATGTGCGATTTTTAATTTTTCCCTAAAACTAAACGGAATTTCTTTTTTTTTTGCCCCAAAATAAGGGTTATTTCTGACTTTTTGCCCTGAAATAAGTTAAATTTCTAAAATTTTTCCCCAAAATAAGGAAATGTCTGCTTTTTGCCCCAAAATAAGGGGAATTTCTGACTTTTTGCCCTGAAATAAGTTAAATTTCTAAAATTTTTCCCCTAAATAAGGGAAATGTCTGCTTTTTGCCCCAAAATAAAAGAAATTTCTGCCTTTTTGCCCCAAAATAAAGAAAACTACTGCATGTTTTACCCCAAAATTAGGTGAATTTCTGCAATTTTGCTCCAAAATATGGGGATTTTCTGCCTTTTTCGCCGAAAATAAAGGGAATTTCTGCCATTTTGCCGCGAAATAAGTGAAATTTCTGCAGTTTTACCTCAAAATAAGGGTAAGTTCTGCGTTTTTCCCCCACAACTAGGGGAATTTCTGCAATTTTGCTCCAAAATACGGGGAATTTCTGCTTTTTTTCCCAAAAATAAGGGGAATGTATAGCTTTTGCCACAAAAAATGGAAATTTCTTCATTTTTGCCCCAAAATAAGAGGAATTTCTGCCTTTTTATCTCAAAATAAGTGAAATTTCTGCCTTTTACCCAAAAATAAATGGAATTTCTGTCTTTTTGCCCCAAAATAAAAGGAATTTTTGAATTTTGCCCTGAAATAAATGAAATTTCTGCAATTTTGCCCAAAAATAAGAGAAATTTCTGCCTTTTTGCCACAAAATAAGGGGAATTTCTGTCTTCTTGCCCCAAATAAGGGGAATTTTAGCATTTTACCTCAAAATAAGGGGAATCTCTCTTTTTTTGCCCCGAAATATGGGGAATTTCTGCATTTTTGCCCCAAAATAAGAAAAATTTCTGCATTTTTTCTTTGAAATAAGTGAAATTTCTGTAATTTTACCACAAAATAAGGGAGATTTCTACAATTTTGCCCCAAAATAAAGGAAATTTCTGGAATTTTGCCCCAAAATAAGGGGAATTTATGACTTTTTGCCCTGAAATAAGGAGAATGTCTGTCTTTTTGCCCCAAAATAATGTGAATTTCTGCATTTTCCCTCAAAATTGGGGGAATATGTGCAATTTTGCTTCAAAATACGGAGGATTTCTGCCTTATTGCACCAAAATAAAAAGAATTTCTGCATTTTTGCACCAACATAAGGGGAATTTCTGAAATTTTGCTCCAAAATACGGGGAATTTCTACCTTATTGCCCGAAATAAAGTGGAATTTCTGCCTTTTTGCCCTGAAATATTTGAAATTTCCACAATTTTACCCCAAAATAAGGGGAATTTCTGTTTTTGGCCCCAAAATTAGGAGAATTTCTGCTTTTTGCCCCAAAATGAGGCAAATTTCTGACTTTTTGCCCTGAAATAAGTAAAATTTCTGCAATTTTGCCCCAAAATAATGGGAATTTCTGCCTTTTTGCCAAAATAAGGGGAATTTCAGCATTTTACCTCCAAATAAGGGGAATTTCTGCCTTATTGCCTCAATATAATGGGAATTTCAGCCTTTTTATCTCAAAATAAGGGGAATTTATTCCTTTTGCCCAAAATATGGAGAATTTCTGACTTTTTGTTCCAAAATAAGGAAAATTTCTTCAATTTTGTACCAAAATAAAAAAAAATTCTGATTTTTACCCCAAAATAAAAGTAATTTCTGACTTTTTGCCCTGAAATAAATGTAATTTCTGCAATTTTGCCCGAAAATAAAGGAAATTTGTGACTTTTTGCCCCAAAATGTGGAGAATTTCTGCCCTTTTGGCCCAAAATATGGGGAATTTCAGCATTTTACCTCAAAATAAGGGGATTTTCAGCCTTTTTGCACCAAAATACGGAAAATTTCTGCCTTTTTGCCACAAAATAATAAAAATTTCTGCAATTTCGTACCAAAATAAAATAAATTTCTAAAATTTTGCCCCAAAATAAGGGAAATTTCTGATTTTTGCCCCGAAATAAAAAGAATTTCTGTATTTTTGCCCCAAAATAAAGGGAATTTCTGCTTTTTGCTCCAAAATTAGGGAAGTTTCTGCAATTTTGCTTCAAAATACAGGGAATTTCTGCCTCTTTTCCCGAAAATAAGGGAAACTTCTGCCGATTTGCCGCAAATAAAGGGAATTTCTGCATTTTTGCCCCAATATTAAGGGAATTTCTGAAATTTAGCTTCAAAATACAGGGAATTTCTGCCTTTTTGCCCGAAATTAAGGGGATTTTCTGCCTTTTTGCCCCCAAACAAGGGAAATTTCTGCAATTTTACTCCACAAAAGGGGAATTTCTGCCTTTTTGCCCCCAAATAAGGTGAATTTCTGACTTTTTGCCCTGAAATATGTAAAATGTCTGCAATTTTACCCCAAAATAAGGTGAATTTCTGCCTTTTTGCCACAAAATCATGGGAATTTCTGTTTTTTTGCCTTGAAATAAGAAAAATTTTTGCTTTTTTTCTCTGAAATAAGTGAAATTTCTGCAATTTTGCCTTAAAATAAAAGAAATTTCTGCAATTTTTCCCCATAATAAAGGAATTTTCTTCAATTTTGCCCCAAAATAAAGGGAATTTCTGTTTTTTGTCCCCAAATAAGGGAAACTTCTGCAATTTTTCCCTAAAATAAGGGGAATTTCTGCCTTTTGCCCCAAAATAAGGGGAATTTCTGCCTTTTTGCCCCAAAATAAAGAAAATTACTGCATATTTTACCCCAAAATTAGGTGAATTTCTGCAATATTGCTCCAAAATACGGGGATTTTCTGCCTTTTTCGCCGAAAATAAAGAGAATTTCTGCCATTTTGCCGCAAAATAAGTGAAATTTCTGCAGTTTTACCCCAAAATAAGGGGAAGATCTGCATTTTTGCCACAAAATTAGGGGAATTTCTGCAATTTTGCTCCAAAATACTGAGAATTTCTGCCTTTTTGCCTGAAAATATAGGGAATGTATGCCTTTTTGCCCTAAAAAAGGGAAATTTCTTCATTTTTACCCCCAAAATAAGGGGATTTTCCGCCTTTTTGACTCAAAATATGTGCGATTTCTGACTTTTCCCCAAAAATAAACGGAATTTCTGTCTTTTTGGCCCAAAATAAGGGTTATTACTGACTTTTTCCCCTGAAATAAGTTAAATTTCTAAAATTTTTCCCCAAAATAATGGAAATGTCTGCTTTTTGCCCCAAAATAAGGGGAATTTCTGCCTTTTTGCTCCAAAATAAAGAAAATTACTGCATGTTTTACCACAAAAATAGGTGAATTTCTGCAATTTTGCTCCAAAATATGGAGATTTTCTGCCTTTTTCGCTGAAAATAAAGGGAATTTCTGCCATTTTGCCGCGAAATAAGTGAAATGTCTGCAGTTTTACCCCAAAATAAGGGGAAGTTCTGCATTTTGCCCCAAAATTAGGGAAATTTCTGCAATTTTGCTCCAAAATACGGGGAATTTCTGCCTTTTTGCCCGAAAATAAAGGGAATGTATGACTTTTTGCCATAAAAAAAGGGAAATTTCTTCATTTTTGCCCCAAAATAAAGGTTTTTTTCGTATCTTTACTCAAAATAAGTGCGATTTTTGACTTTTTCCGAAAAATAAACAGAATTTCTGTCTTTTTGCCCCAAAATAAGGAGAATTTCTGACTTTTTGCCCTGAAATAAGTTAAATTTCTAAAATTTTTTCCCTAAATAAGGGAAAAGTCTGTTTTTTGCCGCAAAATAAGGGGAATTTCTGCCTTTTTGCCCCAAAATAAAGAAAATTACTGCATGTTTTACCCCAAAATTAGGTGAATTTCTGCAATTTTGCTCCAAAATACGGGGATTTTCTGCCTTTTTCGCCGAAAATAAAGGGAATTTCTGCCATTTTGCCGCGAAATAAGTGAAATTTCTGCAGTTTTACCTCAAAATAAGGGTAAGTTCTGCGTTTTTGCCCCGCAACTAGGGGAATTTCTGCAATTTTGCTCCAAAATACGGGGAATTTCTGCTTTTTTTCCCAAAAATAAGGGGAATGTATACCTTTTGCCACAAAAAAGGGAAATTTCTTCATTTTTGCCCCAAAATAAGAGGAATTTCAGCCTTATTCCCTCAAAATAGGTGAAATTTCTGCCTTTTTACCCAAAAATAAACTGAATTAATGTCTTTCTGCCCCAAAATAAAAGGAATTTTTGAATTTTGCCCTGAAATAAGTGAAATTTTGTAATTTGGCCCCAAAATAAAGGAAATTTCTGCATTTTTGACGCAAAATAATGGGAATTTCTGAATTTTTGCCACAAAATATTAGGAATTTCTGACTTTTTGCCCCAAAATAAGAAAATTTCTGCCTTTTTTCCCTGAAATAAGTGAAATTTCTGCAATTTTGCCCCAAAATAAGGGAAATTTCTGGAATTTTGCCCCAAAATAATTGGAAATTCTGAGTTTTTCTCCAAAATAAGTGAAATTTCTGCCTTTTTGCCACAAAATAAGGGGAATTTCTGTCTTTTTGCCCCAAAATATGGGGAATTTTAGCATTTTACCTCATAATAAGGGGAATCTCTGCTTTTGCCCCCAAATATGGGGAATTTCTGCATTTTTGCCCCAAAATAAGAGAAATTTCTGCATTTTTTCTTTGAAATAAGTGAAATTTCTGTAATTTTACCACAAAATAAGGGAGATTTCTACAATTTTGCCCCAAAATAAAGGAAATTTCTGGAATTTTGCCCCAAAATAAGGGGAATTTCTTACTTTTTGCCCTGAAATAAGGAGAATGTCTGTCTTTTTGCCCCAAAATAATGTGAATTTCTGCATTTTCCCTCAAAATTAGGGGAATATGTGCAATTTTGCTTCAAAATATAGAGAATTTCTGCCTTATTGCACCAAAATAAAAAGAATTTCTGCATTCTTGCACAAACATAAGGGGAATTTCTGAAATTTTGCTCCAAAATAAGAGGGAATTTCTGCCTTATTGCCCGACATGAAGTGGAATTTCTGCCTTTTTGCCCTGAAATATTTGAAATTTCCACAATTTTACCCCAAAATAAGGGGAATTTCTGTTTTTGGCCCCAAAATTAGGAGAATTTCTGATTCTTGCCCCAAAATGAGGCAAATTTCTGTCTTTTTGCCCTGAAATAAGTGAAATTTCTGCAATTTTGCCCCAAAATAAGGGAAATTTCTGCCTTTTTGCCAAAATAAGGAGAATTTCAGCATTTTACCTCCAAATAAGGGGAATTTCTGCATTATTGCCCCAAAATAACAGGAATTTCAGCCTTTTTATCTCAAAGTAAGGGGAATTTATTCCTTTTGCCCAAAATATGGAGAATTTCTGACTTTTTGTTCCAAAATAAGGAAAATTTCTTCAATTTTGTACCAAAATAAAAGAAATTTCTCCTTTTTACCCCAGAATAAAAGTAATTTCTGAATTTTTGCCCTGAAATAAATGTAATTTCTGCAATTTTGCCCGAAAATAAGGGAAATTTGTGCCTTTTTGCCCCAAAATGTGGGGAATTTCTGCCCTTTTGCCCCAAAATATAGAGAATTTCAGCATTTTACCTCAAAATAACGGGAATTTCAGCCTTTTTGCACCAAAATATGGAAAATTTCTGCCTTTTTGCCCCAAAATAAAGAAAATTACTGCATGTTTTACCCCAAAATTAGGTGAATTTCTACAATTTTGCTCCAAAATACGGAGATTTTCTGCCTTTTTCGCCGAAAATAAAGGGAATTTCTGCCATTTTGCCGCGAAATAAGTGAAATTTCTGCAGTTTTACCCCAAAATAAAGGGAAGTTCTGCATTTTTGCCACAAAATTAGGGGAATTTCTGCAATTTTGCTCCAAAATACTGAGAATTTCTGCCTTTTTGCCCGAAAATAAAGGGAATGTATGCCTTTTTGCCATAAAAAGGGAAATTTCTTCATTTTTACCCCAAAATAAGGGGATTTTCCGCCTTTTTGACTCAAAATATGTGCGATTTCTGACTTTTCCCAAAAATAAACGGAATTTCTGTATTTTTGCCCCAAAATAAGGGTTATTTCTGACATTTTGCCCAGAAATAAGTTAAATTTCTAAAATTTTTCCCCAAAATAAGGAAATGTCTGCTTTTTGCCCCAAAATAAGGGGAATTTCTGCCTTTTTGCCCCAAAATAAAGAAAACTACTGCATGTTTTACCCCAAAATTATGTGAATTTCTGCAATTTTGCTCCAAAATACAAGGATTTTCTGCATTTTTCACCGAAAATAAAGGAAATTTCTGCCATTTTGCCGCAAAATAAGTGAAATTTCTGCAGTTTTACCTCAAAATAAGGGTAAGTTCTGCGTTTTTGCCACACAACTAGGGGAATTTCTGCAATTTTGCTCCAAAATACGGGGAATTTCTGCATTTTTTCCCAAAAATAAGGGGAATGTATAACTTTTGCCACAAAAAAAGGGAAATTTCTTCATTTTTGCCCCAAAATAAGAGGAATTTCAGCCTTTTTACCTCAAAATAAGTGAAATTTCTGCCTTTTTACCCAAAAATAAACGGAATTTCTGTCTTTTTGCCCCAAAATAAAATGAATTTTTGAATATTGCCCTGAAATAAGTGAAATTTCTGTTATTTTCCTCAAAATAAGGGAAATTTCTGCCTTTTTGACACAAAATAAGGGGAATTTCTGAATTTTTGCCACAAAATATTAGGAATTTCTGACTTTTTGCCCCAAAATAAGAAAATTTCTGCATTTTTCCCTGAAATAAGTGAAATATCTGCAATTTTGCCCCAAAATAAGGGAAATTTCTGGATTTTCTTCCCAAAATAAGTGGAATTTCTGAGTTTTTCCCCAAAATAAGGAGAATTTCTGTCTTTTTGCCCCAACATATAGGGAATTTCTGCCTTTTTGCCCCACAATTAGAGGATTTTCTGCAATTTTGCTCCAAAATATGGGAATTTCTGCTTTTTTGCCCGAAAATAAGGGGAATGTATACCTTTTGCCACAAAAACGTGAAATTTTTTCATTTTTGCCCCAAAATAAGATGAATTTTTTCCTTTTTATTTCAAAATAAGTTAAATTTCTGCCTTTTTACCCAAAAATAAACGGAATTTCTGTCTTTTTGCCCCAAAATAAAGGGAATTTTTGAATTTTGCCCTGAAATAAGTGAAATTTCTGCAATTTTGCCCTAAAATAAGGGAAATATCTGGAAATTTGCCACAAAATAAGTGGAATTTCTGAGTTTTTCCCCAAAATAAAAAGAATTTCTGTTTTTTTGCCCCAACATATAGGGAATTTCTGCCTTTTTGCCCCACAATTAGGGGATTTTCTGCAATTTTGCTCCAAAATACGGGGAATTTCTGCTTTTTTGCCAGAAAATAAGGGGAATGTATACCTTTTGCCACAAAAAAGTAAAATTTCTTCATTTTTGCCCCCAAATAAGAGGAATTTCTTCTTTTTTACCTCAAAATACATGAAATTTCTGCCTTTTTACCCAAAAATAAACGGAATTTCTGTTTTTTGCCCCAAAATAAGGGGAATTTTTGAATGTTGCCCTGAAATAAGTGAAATTTCTGCAATTT
The DNA here is from genome assembly GCF_963924665.1 of Micromys minutus. Taxonomy (NCBI): domain Eukaryota; kingdom Metazoa; phylum Chordata; class Mammalia; order Rodentia; family Muridae; genus Micromys; species Micromys minutus. The sequence goes on along the minus strand of NW_027667860.1, from coordinate 127,063 downwards.
TACCCAAAAATAAGAGAAATTTCTGCCTTTTTGCCAAAATAAGGGGAATTTCAGCATTTTACCTCCAAATAAGGGGAATTTCTGCCTTTTTGCCACAAAATATGGGGAATTTCTGCCTTATTGCCACCAAATAAGGAAAATTTTTGCTTTTCTGCCTCAATTAACGGGAATTTCTGCGTTTTTGCCACAAAGTAAAGGGAATTTCTGCCTTTTTGCCCCAATATAACGGGAATTTCAGCCTTTTCATCTCAAAATAAAGGGAATTTATTCCTTTTGCCCAAAATATGGAGAATTTCTGACTTTTTTTTCCAAAATAAGGAAAATTTCTTCAAATTTGTACAAAATAAAAGAAATTTCTCCTTTTTACCCCAAAATAAAAGTAATTTCTGACTTTTTGCCCTGAAATAAATGTAATTTCTGCAATTTTGCCCGAAAATAAGGGAAATTTGTGCCTTTTTGCCCGAAAATATGGGGAATTTCAGCATTTTACCTCAAAATAAGAGGAATTTCAGCCTTTTTGCACCAAAATATGAAAAATTTCTGCTTTTTTGCCACAAAATAAGAAAAATTTATGCAATTCTGTACCAAAATAAAAGAAATTTCTAAATTTTGCCCCTAAATAAGGGAAATTTCTGATTTTTGCCCCGAAATAAGGATAATTTTTGTAATTTTGCCTCAAAATAAAGGGAATTTCTGCCTTTTTGCCCACAAAATTAGGGGAGTTTCTGCAAGTTTGCTTCAAAATACAGGGAATTTCTGCCTCTTTTCCCGAAAATAAGGGGAACTTCTGCCGATTTGCCCCAAATATAGGGAATTTCTGCATTTTTGCCCCAATATTAGAAGAATTTGTGCAATTTTGCTCCAAAATACCGGGAATTTCTGCCTTTTTGCCCAAAATTAAGGGGATTTTCTGCCTTTTTGCCCCCAAACAAGGGAAATTTCTGCAATTTTATCCCACAATAAGGGGAATTTCTGCCTTTTTGCCCAAAATATGCGAAATTTCTGCCTTTTTGCCCCAAATTAAGAAAAATTTCTGCAATTTTGTACCAAAATAAAAGAAATTTCTGCCTTTTTGCCCGAAAATAAGAAAATTTCTACTTTTTTTCTGAAATAAGTGAAATTTCTGCAATTTTGCCCTAAAATAAGTGAAATTTCTGAGTTTTGCCCCAAAATAAGGAGAATTTCTGTCTTTTTGCCCCAACATATAGGGAATTTCTGCTTTTTTGGCCCACAATTAGGGGGATTTCTGCAATTTTGCTCCAAAATACGGGGAATTTTTGTCTTTTTTCCCGAAAATAAGAAGAATGCATACCTTTTTGCCATAAAAAAGGGAAATATCTTCATTTTTGCTCCAAAATAAGGGGAATTTCTGCTTTTTTTCCTCTAAATAAGTGGAATTTCTGTCTTTTTTTCCCAAAACAAAGGGAATTTCTGTCTTTTTGCCCCATAATAAAAAAATTTCTGACTTATTATTCTGAAATAAGTGAAATTTCTGCAATTTTGCCCCAAAATAAGGGAAATTTCTGCCTTTTTGCCCCCAAATAATGGGAATTTCAGCCTTTTTACCTCAAAATAAGGGGAATTTCTGCATTTTTGCCCCAAAATATGGGAACTGTCTGCCTTTTTGCCCCAAAATAAGGAAAATTTCTGCAATTTTGTACCAAAATAAAAGAAATATCTGCCTTTTTGACCCAAAATTAGAAAATTTTTTTTTTTGGAAATAAGTGAAATTTCTGCAATTTTACCCCAAAATAATTGAAATTTCTAAGTTTTGCCCCAAAATAAGGGAAATTTCTGCCTTTTTGCCCCCAAATAAGGGGAAGTTCAGCATTTTTACCTTAAAATAAGGGTAATTTCTGCATTTTTGCCCCAAAATATGGGAAATTTCTGCCTTTTTCCCAAAATAAGAAAAATTTCTGCAATTTTGTACCAAAATAAAAGAAATTTCTGTATTTTTGCCCCAAAATAAGAAAATTTCTGCTTTTTTTCTGGAATAAGTGAAATTTCTGCAATTTTGCCCAAAAATAAGTAAAATTTCTGAGTTTTGACCCAAAATAAGGAGAATTTCTGTCTTTTTGCCCCAACATATAGGGAATTTCTGGCTTTTTGCCCCACAAAGAGGGGAATTTCTGCAATTTTGCTCCAAAATACAAGGAATTTCTGCCTTTTTGCCCCAAAATAAGAACAAAGTCTGCAATTTTGTACAAAAATAATAGAAATTTCGGACTTTTTGCCCCAAAAAAGAAAATTTCTGCTTTTTTTTCTGAAACAAGTAAAATTTCTGCAATTTTGCCCCAAAATATGTGGAATTTCTCCAATTATGCCCCAAAATAAGGAAAATTTCTGACTTATTACCCTGAAGTAAGTGAAATTTCTGCAATTTTGCCCCAAAATAAGGGAAATTTCTGCCTTTTTGCCCCCAAATAAGGGGAAATTCGGCCTTTTTACCTCAAAATAAGGGGAATTTCTGCATTTTTGCCACAAAATATTTGGAATTTCTGCCTTTTTGCCCAAAAATAAGGAAAACTTCTGCCTTTTTTCTTGAAATAAGTGAAATTTCTGCAATTTTGCCTTAAAATAAGTGAAATTTCTGCAATTTTGCCCCAAAATAAGGGAAATTTCTGGAATTTTGCCCCAAAACATGTGGAATTTCTGAGTGTTGCCCCAAAATAAGGAGAATTTCTGTCTTTTTGCCCTAACATATAGGGAATTTCTGCCTTTTTGCCCCACAATTAGGTGAATTTCTGCAATTTTGCTTCAAAATACAGGGAATTTCTGCCTTTTTGCCCGAAAATAAGAAGATGCATACCTTTTTGCCATAAAAAAGGGAAATTTCTTCATTTTTCTCCAAAATCAGGGGAATTTCTGATATTTTGCCTCTAAATAATTGGAATTTCTGTCTTTTTACCCCAAAACAAAAGGAATTTCTGTCTTTTTTGCCTCAAAATAGGGAAAATTTCAGACTTATTACCCTGAAATAGGTGAATTTTCTGCAATTTTGCCCCTAAAAAAGGGAAATTTCTGCCTTTTTGACCCCAAATAAAGGAAATTTCAGCCCTTTTACATCATAATAAGGGTAATCTCTGCTTTTTGCCCTAAAATATGGGGAATTTCTGTATTTTTGCCCCAAAATAAAGAAAATTTCTGCAATTTTGTACCAAAATAAAAGCAATTTCTGCCTTTTTGCCCCAAAATAAGAGAAATTTCTGCGTTTTTTCCTGAAATAAGTGAAATTTCTGTAATTTTGCCACAAAATAAGGGAGATTTCTGCAATTTTGCCCCAAAATAAAGAAAATTTCTGGAATTTTGCCACAAAATAAGGAAAATTTCTGCCTTTTTGCCCCCAAATAAAGGGAATTTCAGCCTTTTTACCTCAAATTAACGGGAATTTCTGAATTTTTGCCCAAAAATATGGGAAATTTCTGCCTTTTTGCCCCAAAATAAGAAAAATTGCTGCAATTTTGTACCAAAATAAAAAAAATTTCTGTCTTTTTGCCCCAAAATAAGAAAATTTCTGCCTTTTTTCTGAAATAATTGAAATTTCTGCACTTTTGCCCCAAAATAAGTGAAAATTCTGATTTTTGCCCTTAAATAAGGAGAATTTCTGTATTTTTTCCCCAACATATAGGGAATTTCTGCCTTTTTGCCCCACAATTAAAGGAATTTCTGCAATTTTGCTCCAAAATAGAGGGAATTTCTCCCTTTGTGGCCCACAATTAGGGGAATTTCAGCAATTTTGCTCCAAAATCCTAGGAATTTCTGCCTTTTTGCTTGAAAATAAGAAGATTGCATACCTTTTTGCCATAAAAAAAGGAAATTTCTTCATTTTTGCTCCAAAATAAGGGGAATTTCTGCTTTTTTGCCTCTAAATAAGTGGAATTTCTGTCTTTTTCCCCCAAAACAAAGGGAATTTCTGTCTTTTTGCCCGAAAATAAGGAAAAATTCTGACTTATTACCCTGAAATAAGTGAAATTTCTGCAATTTTGCCACAAAATAAGGGAAATTTCTGGCTTTTTGCCCCCAAATAAGGGGAATTTCAGCCTTTTTACCTCAAAATAAAAGGAATTTCTGCATTTTTGCCCCAAAATATGGGAAATGTCTGTCTTTTTGCCCCAAAATAAGAAAAATTTCTGCAATTTTGTACCAAAATAAAAGAAATATCTGCCTTTTTGCCCCAAAATTAGAAAATTTCTGCTTTTTTTCGGAAATAAGTGAAATTTCTGCAATTTTGCCCCAAAATAATTGAAATTTCTGAGTTTTGCCCCAAAATAAGGGAAATCTCTGCCTTTTTGCCCCCAAATAATGGGAATTTCAGCATTTTTACCTTAAAATAAGGGGAATTTCTGCATTTTTGCCCCAAAATATGGGAAATTTCTGCCTTTTTCCAAAATAAGAAAAATTTCTGCAATTTTGTACCAAAATAAAAGAAATTTCTGCCTTTTTGCCCCAAAATAAGAAAATTTCTACTTTTTTTCTTGAAATAAGTGAAATTTCTGCAATTTTGCCCCAAATAAGTGAAATTTCTTAGTTTTGCCCCAAAATAAGGAGAATTTCTGTCTTTTTGCCCTAACATATTGGGAATTTCTGCCTTTTTGCCCCACAATTAGGTGAATTTCTGCAATTTTTCTTCAAAATACAGGGAATTTCTGCTTTTTTGCCCGAAAATAAGAAGATGCATACCTTTTTGCCATAAAAAAGGGAAATTTCTTCATTTTTCTCCAAAATCAGGGGAATTTCTGATTTTTTGCCTCTAAATAATTGGAATTTCTGTCTTTTTACCCCAAAACAAAAGGAATTTCTGTCTTTTTTGCCCCAAAATAGGGAAAATTTCAGACTTATTACCCTGAAATAGGTGAAATTTCTGCAATTTTGCCCCTAAAGAAGGGAAATTTCTGCCTTTTTGCCCCCAAATAAAGGGAATTTCAGCCTTTTTACCTCATAATAAGGGTAATCTCTGCTTTTTGCCCTAAAATATGGGGAATTTCTGTATTTTTGCCCCAAAATAAAGAAAATTTCTGCAATTTTGTACCAAAATAAAAGCAATTTCTGCCTTTTTGCCCCAAAATAAGAGAAATTTCTGCGTTTTTTCCTGAAATAAGTGAAATTTCTGTAATTTTGCCACAAAATAAGGGAGATTTCTGCAATTTTGCCCCAAAATATAAAAAAATTTCTGGAATTTTGCCACAAAAGAAAGAAAATTTCTGCCTTTTTGCCCCCAAATAAAGGGAATTTCAGCCTTTTTACCTCAAAATAAGGGGAATTTCTGCATTTTTGCCCCAAAATATGGGAAATTTCTCCCTTTTTGCCCCAAAATAAGAAAAATATCTGCAATTTTGTACCAAAATAAAAGAAATTTCTATCTTTTTGCCCCAAAATAAAAAAATTTCTCCTTTTTTCTGAAATAATTGAAATTTCTGCAATTTTGCCCCAAAATTAGTGAAAATTCTGAGTTTTGCCACCAAATAAAGAGAATTTCTGTATTTTTGCCCCAATATATCGGGAATTTCTGCCTTTTTGCCCCACAATTAGGGGAATTTCTGCAATTTTGCTCAAAAATACGGGAAATTTCTGCCTTGTTGCCCGAAAATAAGAAGAATGCATACCTTGTTGCCATAAAAAAGGAAAATCTCTTCATTTTTGCTCCAAAATAAGGGGAATTTCTGCTTTTTTGCCTCTAAATAAGTGGAATTTCTGTCTTTTTCCCACAAAACAAAGGGAATTTCTGTCATTTTTGCCTCAAAATAAGAAAAATTTCTGACTTATTACCCTGAAATAAGTGAAATTTCTGTAATTTTGCCCCAAAATGAGGGAAATTTCTGGCTTTTTGCCCACAAAGAAGGAAAATATTAGCCTTTTTACCTCAAAATAAGGAAAATTTCTGACTTATTACCCTGAAATAAGTGAAATTTCTGCAATTTTGCCCCAAAATAAGGGAAATTTCTGCCTTTTTGCCACAAAATAAAGGGAATTTCTTTCTTTTTGCCACAAAATAAGGGAAATTTTAGCCTTTTTACCTCATAATAAGGGTAATCTCTGCTTTTTGCCCTAAAATATGGGGAATTTCTGTATTTTTGCCACGAAATAAAGAAAATTTCTGCAATTTTGTACCAAAATAAAAGCAATTTCTGACTTTTTGCTCCAAAATAAGAGGAATTTCTGCGTTTTTTTTTCCCTGAAATAAGTGAAATTTTTGTAATTTTGCCACAAAATAAGGGAGATTTCTGCAATTTTGCCCCAAAATAAAGAAAATTTCTGGAATTTTGCCCCAAAATAAGGAAAATTTCTGCCTTTTTGCCCCCAAATAAAGGAAATTTCAGCCTTTTAACCTCAAAATAAGGAAAATTTCTGCATTTTTGCCCCAAAATATAAGAAATTTCTCCCTTTTTGCCCCAAAATAAAAAAAATATCTGCAATTTTGTACCAAAATAAAAGAAATTTGTGCCTTTTTGCCCCAAAATAAAAAAGTTTCTGCTTTTTTTTCTGAAATAATTGAAATTTCTGCAATTTTGCCCCAAAATAAGTGAAATTTCTGCAATTTTGCCCCAAAATAAGTGGAATTTCTGAGTTTTCCCCAAAATAAGAAGAATTTCTGTATTTTTGCCCCAACATATAGGGAATTTCTGCCTTTTTGCCCCACAATTAGGGGATTTTCTGTACTTTTGCTACAAAATACGGGGAATTTCTGCCTTTTTTCCCCAAAATAAGAAGAATGCATACCTTTTTGCCATAAAAAAAGGAAATTTCTTCATTTTTGCTCCAAAATAAGGGGAATTTCTGCTTTTTTGCCTCTAAATAAGTGGAATTTCTGTCTTTTTCCCCCAAAACAAAGGGAATTTCTGTCTTTTTTGCCCCAAAATAAGGAAAATTTCTGACTTATTACCCTGAAATAAGTGAAATTTCTGCAATTTTGCCCCAAAATGTGTAAAATTTCTGCCTTTTTGCCCCCAAATAAGGAGAATTTCAGCCTTTTTCCCTCAAAATAAGGGAAATTTCTGCATTTTTGCCCCAAAATATGGAAAATTTCTGCCTTTTTGCCCCAAAATAAGAACAGTTTCTGCAATTTTGTAACAAAATAAAAGAAATTTCTGCCTTTTTGCCCCAAAATAAGAAAATTTCTGCTTTTTTCTGAAATAATTGAAATTTCTGCAATTTTGCCCCAAAATAAGTGAAAATTCTGAGTTTTGCCCCCAAATAAGGAGAATTTCTGTATTTTTGCCCCAAAAATTAGGGGAATTTCTGCAATTTTGCTCCAAAATACAAGGAATTTCTGCCTTTTTGCCCAAAAATAAAGGGAATGTATATCTTTTGCCATAAAAAAGGGAAATTTCTTTATTTTTGCTCCAAAATAAGGGAAATTTCTTCTTCTTTGCCTCTAAATAAGTGGAATTTCTGTCATTTTCCCCCAAAACAAACGGAATTTCTGTCTTTTTTGCCCCAAAATACAGAAAATTTCTGACTTATTACCCTGAAATAAGTGAAATTTCTGCAATTTTGCCCCAAAATAAGGGAAATTTCTGCCTTTTTGCCCACAAATAAGGGGAATTTCAGCCTTTTTACCTCAAAATAAGGGGAATTTCTGCATTTTTGCCCCAAAATATAGGAAATTTCTGCTTTTTTGCCCCAAAATAAGAAAATTTCTGCTTTTTTTTCTGAAATAAGTGAAATTTCTGCAATTTTGCCCCAAAATAAGTGAAATTTCTGAGTTTTGCCCCCAAATAAGGAGAATTTCTGTCTTTTTGCCCCACAATTAGGGGAATTTCTGCAATTTTGCTCCAAAATACAGGGAATTTCTGCCTTTTTGCCCGAAAATAAGAAGAATACATACCTTTTTGCCATAAAAAAGGGAAATTTCTTCATTTTTGCTCCATAATAAGGGGAATTTCTGTATTTTTGCCTCTAAATAAGTGGAATTTGTGTCCTTTTCCCCCAAAACAAAGGGAATTTCTGCCTTTTTTGCCCCAAAATAAGGAAAATTTCTTACTTATTATCCTGAAATAAGTGAAATTTCTGCAATTTTGCCCCTAAAGAAGGGAAATTTCTGCCTTTTTGCCCCCCAATAAAGGGAATTTCAGCCTTTTTACCTCATAATAAGGGTAATCTCTGCTTTTTGCCCTAAAATATGGGGAATTTCTGTATTTTTACCCGAAAATAAAGAAAATTTCTGCAATTTTATACCAAAATAAAAGCAATTTCTGCCTTGTTGCCCCAAAATAAGAGAAATTTCTGCGTTTTTTCCTTGAAATAAGTGAAATTTCTGTAATTATGCCACAAAATAAGGGAGATTTCTGCAATTTTGCCCCAAAATAAAGAAAATTTCTGGAATTTTGCCCCAAAATAAGGAAAATTTCTGCCTTTTTGCCCCCAAATAAAGGGAATTTCAGCCTTTTTACCTCAAAATAAGGGGAATTTCTGCATTTTGACCCCAAAATATGGGAAATTTCTGCCTTTTTGCCCCAAAATAAGAAAAATTTCTGCAATTTTGTACCAAAATAAAAAGAAATTTCTGCCTTTTTGCCACAAAATAAGGAAAATTTCTGTCATTTTTTCTCTGAAATAAGTGAAATTTCTGCAATTTTGCCCCAAAATAAGTGAAATTTCTGCAATTTTGATCCAAAATAAGGGAAATTTCTGGAATTTTGCCCCAAAATAAGTGGAATTTCTGAGTTTTGTCCCAAAATAAGGAGAATTTCTGTCTTTTTGCCCCAACATATAGGGAATATCTGCCTTTTTGCCCCACCATTAGGGGAATATCTGCAATTTTGCTCCAAAATACAGGGAATATCTGCCTTTTTGCCCGAAAATAAGAATGCATACCTTTTTGCCATAAAAAAGGGAAATTTCTTCATTTTTGCTCCATAATAAGGTGAATTTCTGTATTTTTGCCTCTAAATAAGTGGAATTTGTGTCCTTTTTCCCCAAAACAAAGGGAATTTCTGCCTTTTTTGCCCCAAAATAAGGAAAATTTCTTACTTATTATCCTGAAATAAGTGAAATTTCTGCAATTTTGCCCCTAAAGAAGGGAAATTTCTGCCTTTTCGCCCCCCAATAAAGGGAATTTCAGCCTTTTTACCTCATAATAAGGGTAATCTCTGCTTATTGCCCTAAAATATGGGGAATTTCTGTATTTTTGCCCGAAAATAAAGAAAATTTCTGCAATTTTGTACCAAAATAAAAGCAATTTCTGCCTTGTTGCCCCAAAATAAGAGAAATTTCTGCGTTTTTTCCTTGAAATAAGTGAAATTTCTGTAATTTTGCCACAAAATAAGGGAGATTTCTGCAATTTTGCCCCAAAATAAAGAAGATTTCTGGAATTTTGCCCCAAAATAAGGAAAATTTCTGCCTTTTTGCCCCCAAATAAAGGGAATTTCAGCCTTTTTACCTCAAAATAAGGGGAATTTCTGCATTTTGGCCCCAAAATATGGGAAATTTCTGCCTTTTTGCCCCAAAATAAGAAAAATTTCTGCAATTTTGTACCAAAATAAAAAGAAATTTCTGCCTTTTTGCCACAAAATAAAGAAAATTTCTGTTATTTTTTCCCTGAAATAAGTGAAATTTCTGCAATTTTGCCCCAAAATAAGTGAAATTTCTGCAATTTTGATCCAAAATAAGGGAAATTTCTGGAATTTTGCTCCAAAATAAGTGGAATTTCTGAGTTTTGTCCCAAAATAAGGAGAATTTCTGTCTTTTTGCCCCAACATATAGGGAATATCTGCCTTTTTGCCCCACCATTAGGGGAATTTCTGCAATTTTGCTCCAAAATACAGGGAATATCTGCCTTTTTGCCCGAAAATAAGAAGAATGCATACCTTTTTTTCCATAAAAAAGTGAAATTTCTTCATTTTTGCACCAAATAAGGGAAATTTCTGCTTTTTTACCTCTAAATAAGTGGAATTTCTGTCTCTTTCCCCCAAAACAAAGGGAATTTTTTTTTGCCCCAAAATAAGGAAAATTTCTGACTTATTACCCTGAAATAAGTGAAATTTCTGCAATTTTGCCACAAAATAAGGGATATTTCTGCCTTTTTGCAACAAAATAAGGGGAATTTCTGTCTTTTTGCCCCAAAATAAGGGGAATTTCAGCCTTTTTACCTCATAATAAGGGGAATCTCTGCTTTTTTGCCCTAAAATATGAGGAATTTCTGTATTTTTGCCTCAAAATAAGGGAGATTTCTGCAATTTTGCCCCAAAATAAAGAAAATTTCTGGAATTTTGCCCCAAAATAAGGGGAATTTCTGACTTTTTGTTCTGAAATAAGGAGAATTTCTGTCTTTTTGCCCAAAAATAATGTGAATTTCTGCATTTTCCCTCAAAATTAGGGGAATATGTGCAATTATGCTTCAAAATACGGGGAATTTCTGCCGTATTGAACCAAAATAAAGGGAATTTCTGCATTTTTGCACCAATATAAGAGGAATTTCTGAAATTTTGCTCCAAAATACGGGGAATTTCTGTCTTATTGCAAGAAATAAAGTGGAATTTCTTCCTTTTTGCCCGGAAATATTTGAAATTTCCAAAATTTTACCTCAAAATAAGAGGAATTTCTGTTTTTGGCCCCAAAATTAGGAGAATTTCTGCTTTTTGCCCCAAAATAAGGCAAATTTCTGACTTTTTGCCCTGAAATAAGTGAAATTTCTGCAATTTTGCCCCAAAATAATAGGAATTTCTGCCTTTTTGCCAAAATAAGGGGAATTTAAGCATTTTACCTCCAAATAAGGGGAATTTCTGCCTTTTTGCCACAAAATATGGGGAATTTCTGCCTTATTGCCCCCAAATAAGGAAAATTTTTGCTTTTCTGCCCCAATTAAAGGGAATTTCTGCCCTTTTGCCACAAAGTAAAGGGAATTTCTGCCTTTTTGCCCCAAAATAACGAGAATTTCAGCCTTTTTACCTTAAAATAAGGGGAATTTCTGCCTTTTGCCCCAAAATAAGGAGAATTTCTGCAATTTTGCCCTAAAATAAAGGGAATTTCTGCCTTTTGCCCCAAAATAAGGGGAATTTCTGCCTTTTTGCCCCAAAATAAAGAAAATTGCTGCATGTTTTACCCCAAAATTAGGTGAATTTCTACAATTTTGCTCCAAAATACGGGGATTTTCTACCTTTTTCGCCAAAAATAAAGGGAATTTCTGCCATTTTGCCGCGAAATAAGTGAAATTTCTGCAGTTTTCCCCCAATTAAGGGGAAGTTCTGCGTTTTTGCCCCAAAATTAGGGGAATTTCTGCAATTTTGCTCTAAAATACGTGGAATGTCTGCCTTTTTGCCCGAAAATAAAGGGAATGTATATCTTTTTGCCATAAAAAGGGAAATTTCTTCATTTTTACTCCAAAATAAGGGGATTTTCCGCCTTTTTGACTCAAAATACGTGCAATTTCTGAATTTTCCACAAAAAAAAAGAAATTTCTGTCTTTTTGCCCCAAAATAAGGGGAATTTCTGACTCTTTGCCCTGAAATAAGTTAAATTTCTAAAATTTTTCCACAAAATAAATGTCTGCTTTTTGCCCCAAAATAAGGGGAATTTCTGCCTTTTTGCTTCAAAATAAGTGGAATTTCAGCATTTTTACCTGAAAATAAGGGAAATTTCTGCATTTTGCCCCAAAATATGGGAAATTTGTTCCTTTTTGCCCAAAATAAGAAAAATTTCTGCAATTTTGTACCAAAATAAAAGAAATTTCTGCCTTTTTGCACCAAAATTAGAAAATTTCTGCTTATTTTCCCTGAAATATGTGAAATTTCTGCAATTTTGCCCCAAAATAAGTGAAATTTCTGCAATTTTGCCCCAAAATAAGGGAAATTTCTGCCTTTTTGCCCCCAAATAAAGGGAATTTCAGCCTTTTTACCTCAAAATGAGGGGAATTTCTGCATTTTTGCACCAAAATATGGGAAATTTCTGCCTTTTTGCCCCAAAATAAGAAAAATTTCTGCAATTTTGTACCAAAACAAAAGAAATTTCTGCCTTTTTGCCCCCCAAAAAAAATTTCTGCTTTTTTTCTGAAATAAGTGAAATTTCTACAATTTTGCCCCAAAATAAGTGAAATTTCTGGGTTTTGCCCCAAAATAAGGAGAATTTCTGTTTTTTTGCCCCAACATATAGGGAATTTCTGCCTTTTTGCCCCACAATTAGGGGATTTTCTTCAATTTTGCTCCAAAATGCGGGGAATTTCTGCATTTTTGCCCGAAAATAAGAAGAATGCATACCTTTTTGCCATAAAAAAGGGAAATTTCTTCATTTTTGCTCCAAAATAAGGAAAATTTCTGCTTTTTTACCTCTAAATAAGTGGAATTTCTGTCTTTTTCCCCCAAAACAAAGGGAATTTCTGTCTTTTTTGCCCCAAAATAAGGAAAATTTCTGACTTATTACCCTGAAATATGTGAAATTTCTGCAATTTTGCCCCTAAATGAGGAAAATTTCTGCCTTTTTGCCAAAAAATAAGGGGAATTTCTGTCTTTTTGCCCCAAAATAAGGGGAATTTCAGCCTTTTTACCTCATAATAAGGGGAATTTCTGCCTTTTTGCCCTAAAATATGAGGGATTTCTGTATTTTTGCCCCAAAAAAAAGAATATTTCTGCAATTTTTTCCAAAATAAAAGTAATTTCTGCTTTTTGCCCCAAAATAAGGGAGATTTCTGCAATTTTGCCCCAAAATAAAGAAAATTTCTAAAATTTTGCCCCAAAATAAGGGGAATTTCTGACTTTTTGACCTGAAATAAGGAGAATTTCTGTCTTTTTGCCCAAAAATAATGTGAATTTCTGCATTTTCCCTCAAAATTAGGGGAATATGTGCAATTTTGCTTTAAAATACGGAGAATTTCTGCCGTATTGAACCAAAATAAAGGGAATTTCTGCATTTTTGCACCAATATAAGGGGAATTTCTGAAATTTTGCTCCAAAATACGGGGAATTTCTGTCTTATTGCAACAAATAAAGTGGAATTTCTGCCTTTTTGCCCTGAAATATTTGAAATTTCCAAAATTTTACCTCAAAATTAGAGGAATTTCTGTTTTTGGCCCCAAAATTAGGAGAATTTCTGCTTTTTGCCCCAAAATAAGGCAAATTTCTCACTTTCTGCCCTGAAATAAGTGAAATTTCTGCAATTTTGCCCCAAAATAATGGGAATTTCTGCCTTTTTGCCAAAATAAGGGGAATTTCAGCATTTTACCTTCAAATAAGGGGAATTAGTGCCTTTTTGTCACAAAATATGGGGAATTTCTGCCTTATTGCCCCCAAATAAAGAAAATTTTTCCTTTCTGCCCCAATTAACGGGAATTTCTGCCTTTTTGCCACAAAGTAAAGGGAATTTCTGCCTTTTTGCCCCAAAATAACGGGAATTTCAGCCTATTTACCTCAAAATAAGGAGAATTTCTGCCTTTTCCCCAAAATATGGGGAATTTCTGACTTTTTGTTCCAAAATAAGGAAAATTTCTTCAATTTTGTACCAAAATAAAAGAAATTTATGCCTTTTGCCCCAAAAAAATGTAATTTCTGACTTTTTGCCCTGAAATAAATAAAATTTCTGCAATTTGGCCTGAAAATAAGGGTAATTTGTGACTTTTTGCTCCAAAATGAATTTCTGCCTTTTTGCCCCAAAATATGGGGAATTTCAGCATTTTACCTCAAAATAAGAGGAATTTCAGCCTTTTTGCACCAAAATATGGAAAATTTCTGCCTTTTTGCCACAAAATAAGAAAAAATTTTCTGCAATTCTGTACCAAAATAAAAGAAATTTCTAAAATTTTGCCTCAAAATAAGGGAAATTTCTGATTTTTGCCCCGAAATAAGGAGAATTTCTGTATTTTTGCCCCAAAATAAAGGGAATTTCTGCCTTTTTTCCCCCAAATTAGGGGAGTTTCTGCAATTTTGCTTCAAAATACAGGGAATTTCTTCCTCTTTTCCCGAAAATAAGGGGAACATCTGCCGATTTGCCCAAAATAAAGAGAATTTCTGCATTTTTGCCCCAATACTAGGAGAATTTCTGCAATTTTGCTCCAAAATACGGAGAATTTCTGCCTTTTTGCCGCGAAATAAGTGAAATTTCTGCAGTTTTACTTCAAAATAAGGAGAAGTTCTGCGTTTTTGCCCAAAAATTAGGGGAATTTCTGCAATTTTGCTCCAAAATACGTGGAATTTCTGCCTTTTAGCCAGAAAATAAAGGAAATGTATAACTTTTTGCCATAAAAAGGGAAATTTCTTCATTTTTACCCCAAAATAAGGGGATTTTCTGCCTTTTTGACTCAAAATAAGTGCAATTTCTGACTTTTCCCCAAAAATAAACAAAATTTCTGTCTTTTTGCCCCAAAATAAGGGGAATTTCTGACTTTTTGCCCTGAAATAAGTTAAATTTCTAAAATTTTTCCTCAAAATAAGGGAAATGTCTGCTTTTTGACCCAAAATAAGGGGAATTTCTGCCTTTTTACTTCAAAATAAGAGGAATTTCAGCATTTTTACCTGAAAATAAGGAGAATTTCTGCCTTTTTGCCCAAAATAAGACAAATTTCTGCAATTTTGCCCCAAAATAAGTGAAATTTCTGCAATTTTGCCCCAAAATAAGGGAAATTTCTGCCTTTTTGCCCTCAAATAAAGGGAATTTCAGCCTTTTTACCTCAAAATATGGAGAATTTCTGCATTTTTGCCCCAAAATAAGAAAAATTTCTGCAATTTTGTACCAAAACAAAAGAAATTTCTGCCTTTTTGCCAAAAATAAGAAAATTTCTGCTTTTTTTTCTGAAATAAGTGAAATTTCTGCAATTTTGCCCCAAAATAAGTTAAATTTCTGAGTTTTGCCCCAAAATAAGGAGAATTTCTGTCTTTTTGCCCCAACATATAGGGAATTTCTGCCCTTTTGCCCCACAATTAGGAAATTTTCTGTAATTTTGCTACAAAATACGGGGAATTTCTGCCTTTTTTCCTGAAAATAAGAAGAATGCATACCTTTTTGCAATAAAAAAGGGAAATTTCTTCATTTTTGCTCCAAAATAAGGGAAATTTCTGCTTTTATCCCTCTAAATAAGTGGAATTTCTGTCTTTTTCCCCCAAAACAAAGGGAATTTCTGTCTTTTTTGCTCCAAAATAAGGAAAATTTCTGACTTATTACCCTGAAATAAGTGAAATTTCTGCAATTTTGCCCCAAAATGAGGAAAATTTCTGCCTTTTTGCCACAAAATAAGAGGAATTTCTGTCTTTTTGCCCCAAAATAAGGGGAATTTCAGCCTTTTTACCTCATAATAAGGGGAATCTCTGCCTTTTTGCCCTAAAATATGTGGAATTTCTGTATTTTTGCCCCAAAATAAAGAATATTTCTGCAATTTTGTTCCAAAATAAAAGTAATTTCTGCTTTTTGCCCCAAAATAAGAGAAATTTCTGCGTTTTTCCCTGAAATAAGTGAAATTTCTGTAATTTTGCCCCAAAATAAGGGAGATTTCTGCAATTTTGCCCCAAAATAAAGAAAATTTCTGGAATTTTGCCCCAAAATAAGGGGAATTTCTGAATTTTTGCCCTGAAATAAGGAGAATTTCTGTCTTTTTGCCCAAAAATAATGTGAATTTCTGCATTTTCCCTCAAAATTGGGGGAATATGTGCAATTTTGCTTTAAAATACGGGGAATTTGTGCCGTATTGAACCAAAATAAAGGGAATTTCTGCATTTTTGCACCAATATAAGGGGAATTTCTGAAATTTTGCTCCAAAATACGGGGAATTTCTGTCTTATTGCAACAAATAAAGTGGAATTTCTGCCTTTTTGCCCTGAAATATTTGAAATTTCCAAAATTTTACCTCAAAATTAGAGGTATTTCTGTTTTTGGCCCCAAAATTAGGAGAATTTCTGCTTTTTGCCCCAAAATAAGGCAAATTTCTGACTTTTTGCCCTGAAATAAGTGAAATTTCTGCAATTTTGCCCCAAAATAAGGGAATTTCTGCATTTATGCTAAAATAAGAAGAATTTCAGCATTTTACCTCCAAATAAGGGGAATTTCTGCCTTTTTGCCACAAAATCTGTGGAATTTCTGCCTTATTGCCCCCAAATAAGGAAAATTTTTGTTTTTCTGCCCCAATTAACGGGAATTTCTGCCTTTTTGCCACAAAGTAAAGGGAATTTCTGCCTTTTTGCCCCAAAATAATGGGAATTCCAGCCTTTTTACCTCAAAATAAGGAGAATTTCTGCCTTTTCCCCAAAATATGGGGAATTTCTGACTTTTTGTTCCAAAATAAGGAAAATTTCTTCAATTTTGTACCAAAATAAAAGAAATTTATGCCTTTTGCCCCCAAATAAAAGTAATTTCTGACTTTTTGCCCTGAAATAAATAAAATTTCTGCAATTTGGCCCGAAAATAAGGGTAATTTGTGACTTTTTGCTCCAAAATGAGGGGAATTTCTGCCTTTTTGCCCCAAAATATGGGGAATTTCAGCATTTTACCTCAAAATAAGAGGAATTTCAGCCTTTTTGCACCAAAATATGGAAAATTTCTGCCTTTTTGCCACAAAATAAAAATTTCTGCAATTCTGTACCAAAATAAAAGAAATTTCTAAAATTTTGCCCAAAAATAAGGGAAATTTCTGATTTTTGCCCCGAAATAAGGAGAATTTCTGTATTTTTGCCCCAAAATATAGGAAATTTCTGCCTTTTTTCCCCCAAATTAGGGGAGTTTCTGCAATTTTGCTTCAAAATACAGGGAATTTCTGCCTCTTTTCCCGAAAATAAGGGGAACATCTGCCGATTTGCCCAAAATAAAGGGAATTTCTGCATTTTTGCCCCAATATTAGGAGAATTTCTGCAATTTTGCTCCAAAATACGGGGAATTTCTGCCTTTTTGCCGCGAAATAAGTGAAATTTCTGCAGTTTTACTTCAAAATAAGGGGAAGTTCTGCGTTTTTGCCCAAAAATTAGGGGAATTTCTGCAATTTTGCTCCAAAATACGTGGAATTTCTGCCTTTTAGCCAGAAAATAAAGGAAATGTATATCTTTTTGCCATACAAAGGGAAATTTCTTCATTTTTACCCCAAAATAAGGGGATTTTCCGCCTTTTTGTCTCAAAATAAGTGCAATTTCTGACTTTTCCCAAAAAATAAACAAAATTTCTGTCTTTTTGCCCCAAAATAAGGGAAATTTTTGAATTTTTGCCCTGAAATAAGTTAAATTTCTAAAATTTTTCCTCAAAATAAGGGAAATGTCTTCTTTTTGACCCAAAATAAGGGGAATTTCTGCCTTTTTACTTCAAAATAAGAGGAATTACAGCATTTTTACCTGAAAATAAGGAGAATTTCTGCATTTTTGCACCAAAATATGGGAAATTTCTGCCTTTTTGCCAAAAATAAGACAAATTTCTTCAATTTTGCCCCAAAATAAGTGAAATTTCTGCAATTTTGCCCCAAAATAAGGGAAATTTCTGCCTTTTTGCCCTCAAATAAAGAAAATTTCATCCTTTTTACCTCAAAATATGGGGAATTTCTGCATTTTTGCCCCAAAATATGGAAAATTTCTGCCTTTTTGCCCCAAAATAAGAAAAATTTCTGCAATTTTGTACCAAAACAAAAGAAATTTCTGCCTTTTTGCCAAAAATAAGAAAATTTCTGCTTTTTTTTCTGAAATAAGTGAAATTTCTGCAATTTTGCCCCAAAATAAGTTAAATTTCTGAGTTTTGCCCCAAAATAAGGAGAATTTCTGTCTTTTTGCCCCAACATATAGGGAATTTCTGCCTATTTGCCCCACAATTAGGGGATTTTCTGTAATTTTGCTACAAAATACGGGGAATTTCTGCCTTTTTTCCCGAAAATAAGAAGAATGCATACCTTTTTGCCATAAAAAAGGGAAATTTCTTCATTTTTGCTCCAAAATAAGGGGAATTTCTGCTTTTTTGCCTCTAAATAAGTGGAATTTCTGTCTTTTTTCTCCAAAACAAAGAAAATTTCTGTCTTTTTTGCCCCAAAATAAGGAAAATTTCTGACTTATTACCCTGAAATAAGTGAAATTTCTGCAATTTTGCCCCAAAATAAGGAAAATTTCTGCCTTTTTCCCCCAAATGATGGGAATTTCAGCCTTTTTACCTCAAAATAAGGGGAATTTCTGCATTTTTGCACCAAAATATAGGAAATTTCTGCCTTTTTGCCCAAAATAAAAAAATTCTGCAATTTTGTACCAAAATAAAAGAAATTTCTGCCTTTTTGCCCGAAAATA
The DNA here is from genome assembly GCF_963924665.1 of Micromys minutus. Taxonomy (NCBI): domain Eukaryota; kingdom Metazoa; phylum Chordata; class Mammalia; order Rodentia; family Muridae; genus Micromys; species Micromys minutus. The sequence continues at coordinate 108,902 of NW_027667860.1, read as the reverse complement.
AAAAAATTTCTTCTTTTTTTCCCTGAAATAAGTGTAATTTCTGCAATTTTTCCCCAAAATAAGTGAAATTTCTGCAATTTTGCCCCAAAATAAGCAAAATTTCTGGAATTTTGCCCAAAATAACTGGAATTTCTGAGTTTTGCCCCAAAATAAAGAGAATTTCTGTCTTTTTTCCCCAACATATAGGGAATATCTGCCTTTTTGCCAAACAATTAGGGGAATTTCTGCAATTTTGCTCCAAAATACAGGGAATTTCTGCCTTTTTGCCCGAAAATAAGAAGAATGCATACCTTTTTGCCATAAAAAAGGGAAATTTCCTCATTTTTGCTCTAAAATAAGGGGAATTTCTGCTTTTTTTGCCTCTAAATAAGTGGAATTTCTGTCTCTTTCCCCCAAAACAAAGGGAATTTCTGTCTTTTTTGCCCCAAAATAAGAAAAATTTCTGACTTATTACCCTGAAATAATTGAAATTTCTGCAATTTTGCCCCAAAATAAGGGAAATTTCAGCCTTTTTCCCTCATAAGAAGGGGAATCTCTTCCTTTTTGCCCTAAAATATGGAGAATTTCTGCATTTTTGCCCCAAAATATGGGAAATTTCTGTCTTTTTGCCCAAAATAAGAAAAATTTATGCAATTTTGTACCAAAATAAAAGAAATTTCTGCCTTTTTGCCCCAAAATATGAAAATTTCTCCCTTTTTTCCCTGAAATAAGTGAAATTTCTGCAATTTTGCCCCAAAATAAGTGAAATATCTGCAATTTTGTTCCAAAATAAGGGAATTTTCTGGAATTTTGCCCCAACATATGTGGAATTTCTGAGTTTTTTCCCAAAATAAAGAGAATTTCTGTCTTTTTGCCCCAACATATAGGGAATATCTGCATTTTTGCCCCACAATTAAGGAAATTTCTGCTTTTTGCCTCTAAATAAGTGGAATTTCTCTCTCTTTCTTCCAAAACAAAGGGAATTTCTTTTTTATTTTTGCTCCAAAATAAAGAAAATTTCTGACTTATTACCCTGAAATAAGTGAAATTTCTGCAATTTTGCCCCAAAATAAGGGAAATTTCTGCCTTTTTGCCACAAAATAAGGGGAATTTCTGTCTTTTTGCCCCAAAATAAGGGAAATTTCAGCCTTTTTACCTCGTAATAAGGGGAATCGCTGCCTTTTTGCACTAAAATATGAGGAATTTCTGCATTTTTGCCCCAAAATAAAGAAAATTTCTGCAATTTTGTACCAAAATAAAAGCAATTTCTGCTCTTTTGCCCCAAAATAAGAGAAATTTCTGCGTTTTTTCCCTGAAATTTGTGAAATTTCTGTAATTTTGCCACAAAATAAGGGAGATTTCTGCAATTTTGCCCCAAAATAAAAAAAAATTTTGGAATTTTGCCCCAAATTAAGGGGAATTTCTGACTTTTTGCCCTGAAATAAGGAGAATTTCTCTCTTCTTGCCCCAAAATAATGTGAATTTCTTCATTTTCCCTCAAAATTAGGGGAATATGTGCAATTTTGCTGCAAAATACAGGGAATGTCTGCCTTATTGAACCAAAATAAAGGGAATTTCTGCATTTTTGCACTAATATAAGGGGAATTTCTAAAATTTTGCTCCAAAATACAGAGAATTTCTGTCTTATTGCAATAAATAAAGTGGAATTTCTGACTTTTTGCCCTGAAATATTTGAAATTTCCACAATTTTACCCCAAAATAAGAGGAATTTCTGTTTTTGGCCCCAAAATTAGGAGAATTTCTGCTTTTTGCCCCCAAATAAGGGGAATTTCAGCCTTTTTACCTCAAAATAAGGGGAATTTCTGCCTTTTCCCCAAAATATGGGAAATTTCTGACTTTTTGTTCCAAAATAAGGAAAATTTCTTCAATTTTGTACCAAAATTGAAGAAATTTATGCTTTTTGCCCCAAAATAAATGTAATTTCTGACTTTTTGCCCTGAAATAAATGAAATTTCTGCAATTTGGCCTGAAAATAAGGGAAATTTGTGCCTTTTTGCCCCAAAATGAGGGGAATTTCTGCCTTTTTGCCCCAAAATATGGGGAATTTCAGCATTTTACCTCAAAACAAGGGGAATTTCAGCCTTTTTGCACCAAAATATGGAAAATTTCTGCCTTTTTGCTACAAAATAAAAAAAAATTCTGCAATTCTGTACCAAAATAAAAGAAATTTCTAAAATTTTGCCCCAAAATAAAAGAAATTTTGATTTTTGCCCCGATATAAGGAGAATTTCTGTATTTTTGCCCCAAAATAAAGGGAATTTCTGCCTTTTTGCCCCCAAATTAGGGGAGTTTCTGCAATTTTGCTTCAAAATAGAGAGAATTTCTGCCTCTTTTCCTGAAAATAAGGGGAACTTCTATCTTTTTGCCCTAAATAAAAGGAATTTCTGCATTTTTGCCCCAATATTAGGGGAATTTCTGCAATTTTGCTCCAAAATACGGGGAATTTCTGCCTTTTTGCCTGAAATTATGGGGATTTTCTGACTTTTTGCCCCCAAACAAGGGAAATTTCTGCAATTTTATCCACAAATAAGGGAAATTTCTTTCTTTTTGCCACCAAATAAGGGGAATGTCTGCCTTTTTGCGCTGAAATATGTGAAATGTCTGCAATTTTACCCCAAAATAAGGTGAATTTCTGCCTTTTTGCCCCAAAATAATGAGAATTTCTGCATTTTGCTCTAAAATAAGAAACATTTTTGCTTTTTTTCTTTGAAATAGAAGAAATTTCTGCAATTTTGCCTTAAAATAAATGAAATTTCTGCAATTTTAACCATAATAAAAGAATTTTCTGCAATTTTGCCCCAAAATAAAGGGAATTTCTGTTTTTTATCCCCAAATAAGGGAAATTTCTGCCTTTTGCCCCAAAATAAGGGGAATTTCTGCCTTTTTGCTCCAAAATAAAGAAAATTACTGCATGTTTTACCCCAAAATTAGGTGAATTTCTGCAATTTTGCTCCAAAATATGGGGATTTTCTGCCTTTTTCGCCGAAAATAAAAGAAATTTCTGCCATTTTGCCGTGAAATAAGTGAAATTTCTGCAGTTTTACCCCAAAATAAGGGGACGTTCTGCGTTTTTGCCACAAAATTAGGGGAATTTCTGTACCTTTGCTCCAAAATACGTGGAATTTCTGCCTTTTTGCCCGAAAATAAAGGGAATGTATATCTTTTTGCCATAAAAAGGGGAAATTTCTTCATTTTTACCCTAAAATAAGGGGATTTTCCGCCTTTTTGACTCAAAATAAGTGCAATTTCTGACTTTTCCCCAAAAATAAACGGAATTTCTGTCTTTTTGCCCCAAAATAAAGGGAATTTCTGACTTTTTGCCCTGAAATAAGTTAAATTTCTAAAATTTTTCCCCAAAATAAGGGAAATGTCTGCTTTTTCCCCCAAATAAGGGATTTCTGCATTTTTGCTTCAAAATAAGGGGAATTTCAGCATTTTTACCTGAAAATATGGAGAATTTCTGCATTTTTGCCCCAAAATATGGGAAATTTCTGCTTTTTGCCTAAAATAAAAAAAATTTCTGCAATTTTGTACTAAAATAAAAGAAATTTCTGCCTTCTTGCCCCAAAATAAGAAAATTTCTGCTTTTTTTCCCTGAAATAAGTGAAATTTCTGCAATTTTGCCCCAAAATAAGTGAAATTTCTGCAATTTTGCCACAAAATAAGGGAAATTTCTGCCTTTTTGCCCCCAAAATAAGGAGAATTTCTTTCTTTTTGCCCAAATATATAGGGAATTTCTGCCTTTTTTCCCCCTAATTAGGGGATTTTTCTGCATTTTTGTACCAATATAAGGGAAATTTCTGAAATTTTGCTCCAAAATACGGGGAATTTCTGTCTTATTGCAAGAAATAAAGTGGAATTTCGGCCTTTTTGCGCTGAAATATTTGAAATTTCCACAATTTTACCCCAAAATAAGTGGAATTTCTGTTTTTGGCCCCAAAATTAGGAGAATTTCTGCTTTTTCCCCCAAAATAAGGCAAATTTCTGACTTTTTGCCTTGAAATAAGTGAAATTTCTGCAATTTTGCCCCAAAATAAGGGGAATTTCTGCCTTTTTGCCAAAATAAGGGGAATTTCAGCATTTTACCTCCAAATAAGGGGAATTTCTGCCTTTTTGCCACAAAATATGGGGAATTTCTGCCTTATTGCCAACAAATAAGGAAAATTTTTGCTTTTCTGCCTCAATTAACGGGAATTTCTGCGTTTTTGCCACAAAGTAAAGGGAATTTCTTCCTTTTTGCCCCAAAATAACGGGAATTTCAGCCTTTTTACCTCAAAATAAGTGGAATTTCTGCCTTTTCCCCAAAATATGGGGAATTTCTGACTTTTTGTTCCAAAATAAGGAAATTTCTTCAATTTTGTACCAAAATTAAAGAAATTTATGCTTTTTGCCCCAAAATAAAAGTAATTTCTGACTTTTTGCCCTGAAATCAATGAAATTTATGCAATTTGGCCTGAAAATAAGGGAAATTTGTGCCTTTTTGCCCCAAAATGAGGGGAATTTCTGCCTTTTTGCCCCAAAATATGGGGAATTTCAGCATTTAACCTCAAAATAAGGGGAATTTCAGCCTTTTTGCACCAAAATATGGAAAATTTCTGCCTTTTTGCTACAAAATAAGAAAAAATTCTGCAATTCTGTACCAAAATAAAAGAAATTTCTAAAATTTTGCCGCAAAATAAGGGAAATTTTGATTTTTGCCCCGAAATAAGGAGAATTTCTGTATTTTTGCCCCAAAATAAAGGGAATTTCTGCCTTTTTGCCCCCAAATTAGGGGAGTTTCTTCAATTTTGCTTCAAAATACAGAGAATTTCTGCCTCTTTTCCTGAAAATAAGGGGAACTTCTGCCGATTTGCCCCAATAAAGGGAATTTCTGCATTTTTGCCCCAATATTAGGAGAATTTCGGAAATTTTGCTCCAAACTACAAGGAATTTCTGCCTTTTTGCCCGAAATTATGGGGATTTTCTGCCTTTTTGCCCCCAAACAAGGGAAATTTCTGCAATTTTATCCGCAAATAAGGGGAATTTCTGCCTTTTTGCCCCCAAACTAGAGGAATTTCTGCCTTTTTGCCCTGAAATATGTGAAATGTCTGAAATTTTACCCCAAAATAAGGTGAAATTTTGCCTTTTTGCCCCAAAATAATGAGAATTTCTGAATTTTGCCCTAAAATAAGAAAAATTTTTGCATTTTTTCTTTGAAATAAGTGAAATTTCTGCAATTTTGCCTTAAAATAAAAGAAATTTCTGCAATTTTTGCCCATAATAAAGGAATTTTCTGCAATTTTGCCCCAAAATAAAGGGAATTTCTGTTTTTTGTCCCCAAATAAGGGAAATTTCTGCAATTTTGCCCTAAAATAAGGGGAATTTCTGCCTTTTGCCCCAAAATAAGGGGAATTTCTGCCTTTTTGCTCCAAAATAAAGAAAATTACTGCATGTTTTACCCCAAAATTAGGTGAATTTCTGCAATTTTGCTCCAAAATACGGGGATTTTCTGACTTTTTCGCCGAAAGTAAAGGGAATTTCTGCCATTTTGCCGCGATATAAGTAAAATTTCTGCAGTTTTACCCCAAAACTAGGGGAAGTTCTGCGTTTTTGCCCCAAAATTAGAGGAATTTCTGCAATTTTGCTCGAAATTTTGGGGAATTTCTGCCTTTTTGCCCGAAAATAAAAGGAATGTATAATTTTTTGCCATAAAAAAAAATTTCTTCATTTTTACCACAAAATAAGAAGATTTTCCACCTTTTTGACTCAAAATAAGTGCAATTATTGACTTTTCCCCAAAAATAAACAGAATTTCTGTTTTTTGCCCCAATATAAAGGGAATTTCTGACTTTTTGCCCTGAAATAAGTTAAATTTCTAAAATTTTTCCCCAAAATAAGAGAAATGTATGCTTTTTACCCCAAAATAAGGGGAATTTCTGCCTTTTTGCCGCAAAATAAGGGAAATTTCAGCCTTTTTACCTCAAAATAAAGGGAATTTCTGCATTTTTGTCCCAAAATATGGGAAATTTCTGCCTTTTTGCCCAAAATAAGAAAAATTTCTGCAATTTTGTAACAAAATAAAAGAAATTTCTGCCTTTTTGCCCCAAAATAAGAAAATTTCTCCTTTTTTTTCCCTGAAATAAGTGAAATTTCTGCAATTTTGCCCCAAAATAAGTGAAATTTCTGAATTTTGCCCCAAAATAAGGGAAATTTCTGGAATTTTGCCCCAAAATAAGTGGAATGTCTGAGTTTTGCCCCAAATTAAGGAGAATTTCTGTCTTTTTGCCCGAACATATAGGCAATTTCTGCCTTTTTGCCCCACAATTAGGGGAATTTCTGTAATTTTGCTCCAAAATACGGGGAATTTCTGCCTTTTTGCCCGAAAATAAAAAGAATGCATACCTTTCTGCCATAAAAAAGGAAAATTTCTTCATTTTTGTTCCAAAATATGGGGAATTTCTGCTTTTTTGCCTCTAAATAAGTGGAATTTCTGTCTTTTTCCCCCAAAACAAAGGGAATTTCTGTCTTTTTTGCCCGAAAATAAGGAAAATTTCTGATTTATTATCCTGAAATAAAAGAAATTTCTGCAATTTTGCCCCAAAATAAAAAGAAATTTCTGCCTTTTTGCCCCCAAATAAAGGGAATTTCAGCCCTTTTACCTTAAAATAAGGGAAATTTCTGCATTTTTGCCCTAAAATATGGGAAATTTCTGCCTTTTTGCCCCAAAATAAGAAAAATTTCTGCAATTTTCTGCCAAAATAAAAAAAATTTCTGACTTTTTGCCCCAAAATAAGTGAAATTTCTGCCTTTTTGTCCCCAAATAAGGGGAATTTCAGCCTTTTTACCTCAAAATAAGGGGAATTTCTGCCTTTTGCCCAAAATATGGGGAATTTCTGACTTTTTGTTCCAAAATAAGGAAAATTTATTCAATTTTGTACCAAATTAAAAGAAATTTCTGCTTTTTGCCCCAAAATAAAAGTAATTTCTGACTTTTTGACCTGAAATAAATGAAATTTCTGCAATTTGGCCCGAATATAAGGGAAATTTGTGTCTTTTTGCCACAAAATGAGGAGAATTTCTGCCTTTTTGCCCCAAAATATGGGGAATTTCAGCATTTTACCTCAAAATAAGGGGAATTTTAGCATTTTTGCACCAAAATATGAAAAGTTTCTGCCTTTTTGCCACAAAATAAGAAAAATTTCTGCAATTCTGTACCAAAATAAAAGAAATTTCTAAAATTTTGCCCCAAAAAAGGGAAATTTCTGATTTTTGCCCCGAAATAAAAAGAATTTCTGGATTTTTGCCCCAAATTAAAGGAAATTTCTGCCTTTTTGCCCCAAAATTAGGGGAGTTTCTGCAATTTTGCTTCAAAATACAGGGAATTTCTGCCTCTTTTCCCGAAAAAAAAGGGGAACTTCTGTCGATTTGCCCCAAATAAAGGGAATTTCGGCATTTTTGCCCCAATATTAGGGGAATTTCTGCAATTTTGCTCCAAAATACGGGGAATTTCTGCCTTTTTGCCTGAAATTAAGGGGATTTTCTGCTTTTTTGCCCCCAAACAAGGGAAATTTCTGCAATTTTATCACCAAATAAGGTGAATTTCTGCTTTTTTGCCCTGAAATATGTGAAATGTCTGCAATTTTATCCCAATATAAGGTGAATTTTTGCCTTTTTGCCCCAAAATAATGGGAATTTCTGAATTTTGCCCTAAAATAAGAAAAATTTTTGCTTTTTTTCTCTGAAATAAGTGAAATTTCTGCAATTTTGCCTTAAAATAAAAGAAATTTCTGCAATTTTTCCCCATAATAAAGGAATTTTCTGCAATTTTGCCCCAAAATAAAGGGAATTTCTGTTTTTTTGTCCCCAAATAAGGGAAATTTCTGCAATTTTGCCCTAAAATAAAGGGAATTTCTGCCTTTAGCCCCAAATAAGGGGAATTTCTGCCTTTTTGCCCCAAAATAAATAAAATTACTGCATGTTTTACCCCAAAATTAGGTGAATTTTTGCAATTTTGCTCCAAAATACGGGGACTTTCTGCCTTTTCGCCGATAATAAAGGGAATTTCTCCCATTTTGCCGCGAAATAAGTGAAATTTCTGCAGTTTTACCCCAAAATAAGGGGAAGTTCTGCATTTTTGCCCCAAAATTAGGGGAATTTCTACAATTTTGCTCCAAAATACGTGGAATTTCTGCCTTTTTGCCCGAAAATAAAGGGAATGTATACCTTTTTGCCATAAAAAAGGGAAATTTCTTCATTTTTACCCCAAAATAAGGAGATTTTCCGACTTTTTGAATCAAAATAAGTGCAATTTCTGACTTTTCCCCAAAAATAAACGGAATTTCTGTTTTTTTGCCCCAAAATAAAGGGAATATCAGATTTTTGCCCTGAAATAAGTTAAATTTCTAAAATTTTTCTCCAAAACAAGGGAAATGTCTGCTTTTTGCTCCAAAATAAGGGGAATTTCTGCCTTTTTGCCCCAAAATAAGGGGAATTTCACCCTTTTTAGCTCAAAATAAGGGGAATTTCTGCATTTTTGCCCCAATATTAGGGGAATTTCTGCAATTTTGCTCCAAAATACGGGGAATTTCTGCCTTTTTGCCTGAAATTAAGGGGATTTTCTGCTTTTTTGCCCCCAAACAAAGGAAATTTCTGCAATTTTATCACCAAATAAGTGGAATTTCTGCCTTTTTTTGCCCCCAAATAAGGGGAATTTCTGCCTTTTTGCCCTGAAATATGTGAAATGTCTGCAATTTTACCCCAAAATAAGGTGAATTTCTGCCTTTTTGCCCCAAAATAATGGGAATTTCTGAATTTTGCCCTAAAATAAGAAAATTTTTTGCTTTTTTTCTCTAAAATAAGTGAAATTTCTGCAATTTTGCCTTAAAATAAAAGAAATTTCTGCAATTTTTCCCCATAATAAAGGAATTTTCTGCAATTTTGCCCCAAAATAAAGGGAATTTCTGTTTTTTATCCCCAAATAAGGGAAATTTCTGCAATTTTGCCCTAAAATAAGGGGAATTTCTGCCTTTTGACCCAAAATAAGGGGAATTTCTGCCTTTTTGCCCCAAAATAAAGAAAATTACTGCAGGTTTTACCCCCAAATTAGGTGAATTTCTGCAATTTTGCTCCAAAATACGGGTATTTTCTGCCTTTTTCGCCGATAGTAAATGGAATTTCTGCCATTTTGCCGCGAAATAAGTGAAATTTCTGCAGTTTTGCCCCAAAATAAGGGGAAGTTCTGTGTTTTTGCCCCAAAATTAGTGGAATTTCTGCAATTTTGCTCCAAAATACGGGGAATTTCTGCCTATTTGCCCGAAAATAAAGGGAATTTATACCTTTTTGCCATAAAAAAGGGAAATTTTTTCATTTTAACCCCAAAATAAGGGGATTTTCCGACTTTTTGACTCAAAATAAGTGCAATTTCTGACTTTCCCCCAAAAATAAACGGAATTTCTGTCTTTTTGCCTCAAAATAAAGGGAATTTCTGACTTTTTGCCCTGAAATAAGTTAAATTTCTAAAATTTTTCCCCAAAATAAAGGAAATGTCTGCTTTTTGCTCTAAAATAAGGGGAATTTCTGCCTTTTTGCCCCAAAATAAGGGGAATATCACCCTTTTTACCTCAAAATAAGGGAATTTCTGCATTTTTGCCCCAAAATATCAGAAATTTATGCCTTTTTGCCCAAAATAAAAAAAAAATTTCTGCAATTTTGTACCAAAATAAAAGAAATTTCTGCCTTTTTGCTCCAAAATAAAAAAATTTCTGCTTTTTTTTCTGAAATAAGTGAAATTTCTGCAATTTTGCCCCAAAATAAGTGAAATTTCTGCAATTTTGCCCCAAAATATGGGAAATTTCTGGAATTTTGCCCCAAAATAAGTGGAATTTCTGAGTTTTGCCCCAAAATAAGGAGAATTTCTGTCTTTTTGTCCCAACATATAGGGAATTTCTCCCTATTTGCCCCACAATTAGGAAAATTTCTGCAATTTTGCTTCAAAATACGGGGAATTTTTGCCTTTTTGCCCGAAATTAAGAAGAATGCATACCTTTTTGCCATAAAAAAGGGAAATTTCTGTGGGGCGCCCCCCTACATGCCAGTTAAAGATGGCGCTGGTTTCCGTTAAGGAACAACGGTAAATATCCAGAGCAAGCCTGCCTAAAGCCTAGCCATGCCCCTAGACCCGGGTGCTCGCTTCTGACATCACATCGCATGATTTGGCCCTAGCCCATCAGGAGGCGCCACATCTGAGGCGAGACAAAACCCCTATATAAGGGGAGGGTTTGGTGCACTCAGGGTCTCTGCTTTGTATAGCTTTGGTTCTCCCTTTTAAGAGTTATTAAAGCTTGCTACAGAAGGATCCTGTGTGTGCCGCGTCGTTCTTGCGGGCGAGACATCTTGTGCGGGACATCTGGTGCCGAAACCCGGGAAAATTTTGACCAGACCATCGTCCGCACCTCTGGAGACCCCCCCCCCGTGGCGGGGTGGATTCAGAACTGTAGCGCAGACTACGCTTCAGAAAGGTATGTCAGATTTTTCTCCTCTCTCTCATTTATTGGGTCTCTCCGGTTCGTTAGTAGGTCTCCCAGAGGCGATAGTTGAACTTGTTCTTGTTCTTTTGTTCTTCATCCTCACCTCCTACCTCTGTGAACATCGGTGGTGGTGTTGAGGGTTTGCTATCAAGGCAGGTCAGACTGGCGTAGATAAGCAGCTCTGCCCACCACCCCGTGGCACCTCTTAAGTCTCCCGTAGATAAGGGAGCTTCGAGCGAAGATTACTTTTGATTTCTTCGCAAACATAAGTCGGGCGTAGATCAGCCGCTGTTTTGTGCCGAGACCTATTGAGAATGACATAAAGCGGACGTAGATAAGCCGTCGTCACTCTTCCCCATTATGGGGGCTGCTCACTCTGTGGAAATGGTAAAAAACTGCCTGGAGGATGAGGCCTGCGAAGAGGTTAAAAGAGAAGGACAGATGGTCCTAGAAACTGTGCAAGATGGCATGTCAGAATCTGAACGTAGTGAGAGGATGGGTGTGCGCGCCAAAACATATCCCCCTAGACATATAAGTGAAAAAGGCCCTCCCGCAGACCCGAAGATAGGGCGGGAGAGAAGACTGGGCCCCAGGCCCGTCTCACCTGATAGAGGGTCCGACTCATGGTGGGAACCTGTTGCCCGGCCTCGTTTTAAGACAGGCCTCATTTATCCAACACAAGAACTTGCGGCGCTTCGCGTCAGCACCCCTAGAGATTCCTCTGAAGAGGAGGATGAAAGGTTAGATGCAGAAGAGGAAGCAGATCTAGAAGAAGAAGCTGCACAATATGAAGGAGAAAGATATCACCCTGATGAGCGGTGGCACAGGAACCTTGCGACCAACCGGGCGCCGCGTTCAGGGCCTGAACCACGAGCTCAAGTAAAGGCTTCCCCCAGGCCAGCCTCAGTGGCCCCTACGGCCCCGTCGGCTCCGCCGCCCTACGAGACCCGCCCCAAGGCTGTTTCGCGCCTTACAGACAAAGTCCGCCATCAGCTCAGCCTTGCTTTCCCGGTTTTTGAGAGTCCTGACGATGCCAGAGTTTATGCCCCTGTTGAATTTAACCAATTAAAAAAGATTGCAAAATCAGTAAGGGAATATGGTCCCAATGCCAATTTCACAATCATGCAGTTGGAGCAACTGGCATTAAATGCCTTAACACCCGCTGATTGGCAAACCATCGCTAAGGCTGCCCTCCCTAGTATGGGTCAGTATATGGAATGGAAGGCATTGTGGCATGAGGCAGTGCAAAGTCAGGCGCGGGCTAATGCTTCTGCGCTTAAGGCTGAACAAAGGGATTGGAGCTTTGACCTTCTTACCAGGCAGGGCTGCTTTTCGGCAGATCAGGCAAATTATCCATGGGGAGCCTACGCCCAGGTGTTTGGTACGGCCATCAGGGCATAGAAGGCGTTAAATAAGAAAGAGGAAGGAGGCAACCAGCTCACAAAAATTCTCCAAGGCCCCCAAGAACCTTTTTCGGACTATGTGGCACGAATGATGGATGCCGCAGGCAAAATTTTTGGAGACCCTGATGCCGTGGGTCCTTTTCTAGAACAGTTAATTTATGAACAAGCCTCCCAAGAATGCAAAAATGCCATAGCCCCTAGAAAAAATAAGGGCCTACAAAATTGGCTTAGAATCTGTAGAGACATTGGCAGCCCTTTGAGTAATACAGGACTTGCTGCCGCCATCCTACAGGCGCAGAGGCGGCCTCCCCCTACTGGGCGAGAACGCACTTGCTTTAATTGCAAAAGGCCTGGACATCTGGCAAGAGACTGTCAAGAGCCAAAGAAAGAATGTAAGGCTCCTACATTGTGCTCCAGATGTCAAAAAGTTTATCATACGACCAATCAATGTAGATCGGTCAGAGATTTGAGGGGCAACCTCTTACTACCCCTTCAAAACTCAGCCAATGAGGAGCCAAAAAACGGGCCAGTGGGCCCCCGGTTCCGGGGCCCACAAAAATACGGAACTCCATTTGTCAAGGCCCAATCTCTATCCAAGGGGAGCCCGCAGCTGGACACTCAAGAATGGACTTGCGTGCCGCCACCTCAATCTTATTAATGCCTCTGATGGGGGTGTGCCCAGTCCCTGCACAACCACTACACCCCCCTTTGCCCAAAGATACGGTGGGCCTGATTATTGGCCGTGGTGCACTTACTGCCCGCGGACTAATTGTTTACCCAGGAATTATTGATAATCAACATGTCCCTGAGATCCAAATTTTGTGTGCAAGCCCCCAGGGGGTGTTTTCTGTACAAAAGGGGGACCGTATAGCCCAAGTTTTACTGCTCCTCGCCCCCGGAGAACCTATACAAAAGAGTAAAAACCAGATGGGGTCCTCTGGGAAAGACTCAGCCTACTTAACATTAACCTTAGAAACTCACCCACGCCTGACATTAACCATTTGTGGCAAAAGCTTCGAGGGCATTTTAGATACAGGGGCAGACAAGAGCATCATTTCTTCCCATTGGTGGCCAAAAAGATGGCCCCTTACTAAGTCATCTCATTCCTTTCAAGGGCTAGGGTATCAATCCAGTCCAGACATGAGCACTGAAGCCCTGGTCTGGAAAATGGCTGAAGGAGAAACAGGGACATTTACCCCATATGTGTTGCCATTGCCAGTTAACCTCTGGGGTCGAGATGTTATGACTGACTTAGGGCTAACTCTTACAAATGAGTATTCGCCCCATGTGAGAGACATGATGGAAAAACATGGATATCAAGAGGGATTTGGTTTAGGAAAATATGAACAAGGAGACCCACGCCCCGTTTCTCCACGGACACACACTGATAAAACAGGTCTGGGTTTTTCCTAGGTGCCACTGGGGTAACACGACCCATTCCGTGGAATACAGAGGATCTGGTGTGGGTTCCCCAGTGGCCTCTTACCTCTGAAAAATTAACGGAAGCAATAGACATTGTAGAAAACCAACTTGCTCAGGGAAACATCGAGCCCTCTACTTCCCCGTGGAATACCCCCATATTCGTCATCAGAAAAAGATAAACAAAAGGGGGGTATTATGGATGATTTACCCCATGGCCCGAGAGTGGCGCTCTCTATGGCTCTCTTTACATTGAATTTTCTAAATTTGGATGATGAGGGCCGGAGTGCTGCTGACAGGCACTGCTCCGAGCCAAAAAGGCCAAAAGAAATGGTAAAATGGAAATATGTCCTATCTAACAAATGGAGAGGCCCGGATCCTATCCTTATAAGATCCAGGGGAGCTGTTTGTGTTTTCGCACAGACTGAAGAAAATCCACTCTGGGTCCCAGAGCAATTAACACGCACAATCACCCAGGAAGATGACTGTCCTCCGGCTTCTGCTGATGACAACGCTGGCGGGAATGTCTGCTCATGAGTATCGATGGGGGATAATGTCAACTTTCCCTTTTCCCATGCCGGTGATGTATAATGCCCAAATTTTCCCTCGGTTCTTTACTACGGATAGAGAACTAGGTTTGCCCTTTCTTCCCTGGGATTCACAGATAGAAAGGGTCATAGACAATAGAACTCATTATCTCCCTGGGAGCTTATGTTTTGTCCTTAATTCAACAACCCCTGGGTGCCTGGGGCTGCATGTTCAGTCTGTGTCTAATATTGTTAATGGTTGGGATAATAAGACCCATTGGGGCCAGATCTTCTATACAGAGCTTACTGGAACCTGGCCCCGCTCAAGCTATTCAGAAAACTTAAAGCAGCCAAAGTTAGCCTCGTTTTGCCGAGCAAAAAAAGACATGTGCCATATCTTACCCTGGTCGGGGTGCCAGTCGCGCATGGTAGGCGAGGTCGGCCCATATTTTTCCCTGTCCCCGCTCTTGTCAGATAACACAGGAAATGTGGTTAGCCTTAATGGTAAAGAAAACACAGGAGCCTCTGGTAGCCCATTTGATCTCTGGATCCTTTGTGGTTCTAACGGTAGCTGTTCAGACTTAACCCCGATGGCTATAATAAAGCCAGCATTGGGGCCAGATCTTCTACCCACACAGAAAAGACCTTTTCCCCCACTCCTGTGTGTGTTTGGCCCCCCTTTTTATGGATTTTGAGTAATACATCATTTAATGAAAGCTTTTCTGAGCTTGATTGTAGAATTCACTCCTGTTATTATGCTCTCTGTTGGAATGCTTCCGAGTTTTCCTTTGCCTTGGTGGCTCGTCTGCCAAGGTTTGTCCCCATCCCTGTAGAAGCCCAGAGCTCTTTGACCCTCTTCAGAGAAAAAAAGAGACTTTGGAATTTCAGCCCTGATTGTGGGCATCATTGCTGCCACAGCCATGGCTGCCTCTGTAACTGCTTCTGCCCTGGCGTTGTCCAGCACAGTACAAGCCGCAGCCAGCATTAATGAACTTTCCTCCATTGTAACTACAGCCATGGAGGCTGGGCATTTGGCTTATACCCAAATCCAAGGAGGACTACTGATAGTCAACCAGCGTATAGATCTGGTGCAAGAACAGATAGATGTACTGTGGCAGATTGCTCAACTGGGGTGTGAAAACCGCCTGCCTGGACTGTGTGTGACCTCGGTCCAATATGAAAAATTTACTAAAGCTGCTAATCTTTCTAAGGCTTTGTCTCAGCACATTTTGCAGAACTGGTCGGTGGAGTTTGACCAGACCCTGAGAGAACTTCGCACGGCCATCCTGCAGATTAACTCCACACGCCTTGATTTATCGCTGACCGAAGGATTCGTCCCCTGGATTTCATCTGCGCTGTCCTACTTTAAGGAATGGGTGGGAGTGGGTTTGTTCGGGGTTTTGTTTAGCCTTGGACTTGTGTTTATTCTTTGGTTGCTTTGCAAATTTTATAATCAAACAAAAAGAGATAAGATGATGATGACTCAGGCGCTTGTCGCCCTAGAACAGGGAGCTTCGGCAGGCATTTGGCTCGCGGCTCTGAAACAGTAGGCAGCCGGTCGCCTGCCTGATAGTTCTTGCACCCTCTGTGTCCTTAGACACACTGCACGAGGATGAGTGTCAGGCTTGAGCAGCCCAAGAGGGTTGTAGAGCAAAGGGCATCGCACAGAGAAGTTGCCCCCGCCTTCTCTGGGAGACAAGCCTTCTTGCAGAGGGTTGCCTGCCCCAGTGTCCCTCCCTCACAAAACGGCAGAGAGACCGGTCAGGGCCCTGTTAGGGTAACGTCAACAACCCTGATGGGGTGCTTGTACATAGTCTTGACCGCACGCAACTAATTGTGCGCCATGATCATTCGAGGAGAATGGCCTCTATCTCCACCCTCGTTTTTTTTTTTGGGTGTCCGGCTGGCCTTGTAATAAATAATAAAGGGGGAGATGTGGGGCGCCGCCCTACATGCCATTGCAAGATGGCGCTGGTTTCTGTTAAGGAACAACGGTAAATAACCACAGCATGCCCGCCTAAAGCCTAGCCACGCCCCTAGACCCGGGTGCTCGCTTCTGACATCACATCGCATGATTTGGCCCTAGCCCATCAGGAGGCGCCACGTCCGAGGCGAGACAAAACCCCTATATAAGGGGAGGGTTTGGTGCACTCAGGGTCTCCGCTTTGTATAGCTTTGGCTCTCCCTCTCAAGAGTTATTAAAGCTTGCTACAGAAGGATCCTGTGTGTGCCGCATCATTCTTGCAGGCGAGACAACTTGCGCGGAACAAAATTTTTTACTTTTGCTCCAAAATAAGGGGAATTTCTGCTTTTTTACCTCTAAATATGTGGAATTTCTGTCTTTTTCCCCCAAAACAAAGAGAATTTCTGTCTTTTTTGCCCCAAAATAAAGAAAATTTCTGACTTATTACCCTGAAATAAGTGAAATTTCAGAAATTTTGCCCTAAAATAAGGGAAATTTCTGCCTTTTTGCCCCCAAATAAAGGGAATTTCAGTGTTTTTACCTCAAAATAAGGGGAATTTCTGCATTTTTGCCCCAAAATATGGGAAATTTCTGCCGTTTTGCCCCAAAATAAGAAAAATTTCTGCAATTTTGTACTATAATAAAAGAAATTTCTGCTTTTTTGCCCCAAAATAAGAAAATTTCTGCTTCTTTTTCTGAAATAAGTGAAATTTCTGCAATTTTGCCCCAAAATAAGTGAAATTTCTGCAATTTTGCCCCAAAATAAGGGAAATTTCTGGAATTTTACCCAAAATAAGTGGAATTTCTGAGTTTTGTCCCAAAATAAAGAGAATTTCTGTCTTTTTGCCCCAACATATAGGGAATTTCTGCCTTTTTGCCCCACAATTAGGGGAATTTCTGCAATTTTGCTCCAAAATAAAGGGAATTTCTGCTTTTTTGCCCGAAAATAAGAAGAATGCATACCTTTTTGCCATAAAAAAGGGAAATTTCTTCATTTTTGCTCCAAAATAAGGGGAATTTCTGCTTTTTTGCCTCTTAATAAGTAGAATTTCTGTCTTTTTCCCCCAAAACAAAGGGAATTTTTGTCTTTTTTGCCCCAAAATAAGAAAAATTTCTGACTTATTACCCTGAAATAAGTGAAATTTCTGCAATTTTGCCAAAACATAAGGGAAATTTCTGGCTTTTTGCCCCCAAATAAGGGGAATTTCAGCTGTTTTACCTCAAAATAAGGGGAATTTCTGCATTTCTGCCACAAAATATTAGGAATTTCTGCTTTTTTGCCCCAAAATAAGAAAATTTCTGCTTTTTTTCCCTGAAATAAGTGAAATTTCTGCAATTTTGCCCCAAAATAAGGGAAATTATTCGAATTTTGCAACAAAATAAGTGGAATTTCTGAGTTTTGCCCCAAAGTAAGGCGAATTTCTGTCTTCTTGCCCAAACATATAGGGAATTTCTGCATTTTTGCCCCACAATTAGGGGAATTTCTGCAATTTTGCTCCAAAATAGAGGGAATTTCTGCCTTTTTGCCCGAAAATAAGAAGAATGCATACCTTTTTGCCATAAAAAAGGGAAATTTCTTCATTTTTGCTTCAAAATAAGGGGAATTTCTGCTTTTTTGCCTCTTAATAAGTGGAATTTCTGTCTTTTTCTCCCAAAACAAAGGGAATTTCTGGGGTTTTTTTTTGGCCCAAATTAAGGAAAACTTCTGACTTATTACCCTGAAATAAGTGAAATTTCTGCAATTTTGCCCCAAAATAAGGGAAATTTCTGCCTTATTGCCTCCAAATAAGGGGAATTTCAGCCTTTTTACCTCAAAATAAGGGGAATTTCTGCATTTTTGCCACAAAATTTTAGGAATTTCTGCGTTTTTGCTTCAAAATAAGGAAAATTTCTGCCTTTTTTCTGGAAATAAGTGAAATTTCTGCAATTTTGCCCCAATATATGTGAAATTTCTGCAATTTTGCCCCAAAATAAAAGAAATTTCTGGAATTTTACCCCAAAATAAGTGGAATTTCTGAGTTTTGCCCCAAAATGAGGAGAATTTCTGTCTTTTTGCCCTAACATATAAGGAATTTCTGCCTTTTTGCCCCACAATTAGGTGAATTTCTGCAATTTTGCTCCAAAATACGGGGAATTTCTTTTTTTTAGCCCGAAAATAAGGGGAATGTATACCTTTTGCCACAAAAATGTTAATTTCTTCATTTTTGCTCCAAAATAAAGGGAATTTCTGCTTTTTTGCCTGTAAATAAATGGAATTTCTGTCTTTTTCCCCAAAACAAAGAGAATTTCTGTCTTTTTTGCCCCAAAATAAGGAAAATTTCTGACTTATTACCCTGAAATAAGTGAAATTTCTGCAATTTTCTCCCAAAATAAAAGAAATTTCTGCCCTTTTGCCCCCAAATAAGGGGAATTTCAGCCTTTTTACCTCAAAATAAGGGGAATTTCTACATTTTTGCCATAAAATTTTAGGAATTTCTGCGTTTTTGCCTCAAAATAAGGAAAATTTCTGCCTTTTTTCCGGAAATAAGTGAAATTTCTGCAATTTTGCCCCAAAATAAGGGAAGTTTCTGCCTTTTTGCCTTCAAATAAGGGGAATTTCAGCCTTTTTACCACAAAATAAGTGGAATTTCTGCATTTTTTCCCCAAAATATGGGAAATTTCTGCCTTTTTGCCCAAAAATAAGAAAAATTTCTGCAATTTTGTACCAAAATAAAAGACATTTCTGCCTTTTTGCCCCAAAATAAAAAAATTTCTGCTTTTTTTCTGAAATAATTGAAATTTCTGCAATTTTGCCCCAAAATAAGTGAAATTTCTGAGTTTTGCCACAAAATAAGGAGAATTTCTGACTTTTTGCCCCTCAATTAGGGGAATTCTGCAATTTTGCTCCAAAATACGGGGAATTTCTGCCTTTTTGCCCAAAAATAAGAAGAATGCATACCTTTGTGCCATAAAAAAGGGAAATTTCTTCATTTTTGCTCCAAAATAAGGGGAATTTTTGCTTTTTTGCCTCTAAATAAGTGGAATTTCTGTCTTTTTCCCCCAAAATAAAGGGAATTTCTTTCCTTTTGGCTCCAAAATAAGGAAAATTTCTGACTTAGTACACTGAAATAAGTGAAATATCTGCAATTTTGCCCCAAAATAAGGGAAATTTCTGCCTTTTTGCCTCCAAATAAAAGGAATTTCAGCCTTTTTACCTAAAAATAAGGGGAATTTCTGCATTTTTGCCACAAAATAAAAGGAATTTCTGCCTTTTTGCCCCAAAAAAATAAAATTTTTTTTTGAAATAAGTGAAATGTCTGCAATTTTGCCCCAAAATAAGTGAAATTTCTGCAATTTTGCCCCCAAATAAGGGAAATTTCTGGAATTTTGCCCACAAATATGGGGAATTTCAGCCTTTTTACCTTAAAATAAGGGAAATTTCTGCATAATTGCAACAAAATATTAGGAATTTCTGCATTTTTGCCACAAAATATTAGGAATTTTTGCCCTTTTGCCCCAAAATAAGGAAAATTTCTGCCTTTTTTCCCTGAAATAAGTGAAATTTCTGCAATTTTGCCCCAAAATAAGTGAAATTTCTGCAATTTTACCCCAAAATAAGGGCAATTTCTGGAATTTTGCCCCAAAATAAGTGGAATTTCTGAGTTTTGCCCCAAAATAAAGAGAATTTCTGTCTTTTTGCCCTAACATATAGGAAATTTCTGCCTTTTTGCCCCACAATTAGGGGAATTTCTACAATTTTGCTCCAAAATACAGGGAATTTCTGCTTTTTAGCCTGAATATAAGGGGAATGAATACCTTTTGCCACAAAAAAGGGAAATTTCTTCATTTTTGCTCCAAAATAAGGGGAATTTCTGCTTTTTTGCCTCTAAAAAAGTGGAATTTCTGTCTTTTTCCCCCAAAACAAAGGGAATTTCTGCCTCTTTTGCCCCAAAATAAGGAAAATTTCTGACTTATTACCCTGAAATAAGTGAAATTTCTGCAATTTTGCCCCAAAATAAGGGAAATTTCTGCTTTTTTACCCCCAAATATGGGGAATTTCAGGCTTTTTACCTCAAAATAAGGGGAATTTCTGCATTTTTGCCCAAAATATGGGAAATTTCTGCCTTTTTGCCCCAAAATAAGAAAAATTTCTGCAATTTTGTACCAAAATAAAAGAAATTTCTGCCTTTTTGCCCCAAAATAAGAAAATTTCTTTTTTTTCTGAAATAAGTGAAATTTCTGCAATTTTGCCCCAAAATAAGTGAAATTTCTGCAATTTTGCCACAAAATAAGGGAAATTTCTTAATTCTGCCCCAAAATAAGTGGAATTTCTGAGTTTTGCCGCATAATAAGGAGAATATCTGTCTTTTTGCCCCAACATATAGGGAATTTCTGCCTTTTTGCCCCAAAATTAGGGGAATTTCTGCAATTTTACTCCAAAATACGGCGAATTTCTGCTTTTTTGCCCGAAAATAAGAAGAATGCATACCTTTTTGCCATAAAATAGAGAAATTTCTTCATTTTTGCTCCAAAATAAGGAGAATTTCTGCTTTTTTGCCTCTAAATAAGTAGAAGTTTTGTCTTTTTCTCCCAAAACAAAGGGAATTTCTGTATTTTTTGCCCCAAAAGAAGAAAAATTTCTGACTTATTACCCTGAAATAAGTGAAATTTCTGCAATTTATCCACAAAATAAGCGAAATTTCTGCCTTTTTGCCCCCAAATAAAGGAAATGTCAGCCTTTTTACCTCAAAATAAGGGGAATTTCTGCCTTTTTGCCCCAAAATAAGAAAAATTTCTGCAATTTTATACCAAAATAAAAGAAATTTCTGCCTTTTTGCCCCAAAATAAGAAGATTTCTGGTTTTTTTTCTGAAATAAGTGAAATTTCTGTAATTTTGCCCCAAACTAAGTGAAATTTCTGAGTTTTGCCCCAAAATAAGGAGAATTTCTGTCTTTTTGCCCCAACATATAAGGAATTTCTGCATTTTTGCCCCAAAATTAGGGGAATTTGTGCAATTTTGCTCCAAAATAAGGGAAATTTCTGACTTATTACCCTGAAGTTTGTGAAATTTTTGCAATTTTGCCCCAAAATAAGAGAAATTTCTGCAATTTTGTACCAAAATAAAAGAAATTTCTGCCTTATTGCCCCAAAATAAAAAAATTTCTGCTTTTTTTTTATAATAAGTGAAATTTCTTAATTCTGCCCCAAAATAAGTGGAATTTCTGAGTTTTGCCGCATAATAAGGAGAATATCTGTCTTTTTGCCCCAACATATAGGGAATTTCTGCCTTTTTGCCCCAAAATTAGGGGAATTTCTGCAATTTTACTCCAAAATACGGCGAATTTCTGCTTTTTTGCCCGAAAATAAGAAGAATGCATACCTTTTTGCCATAAAATAGAGAAATTTCTTCATTTTTGCTCCAAAATAAGGAGAATTTCTGCTTTTTTGCCTCTAAATAAGTAGAAGTTTTGTCTTTTTCTCCCAAAACAAAGGGAATTTCTGTATTTTTTGCCCCAAAAGAAGAAAAATTTCTGACTTATTACCCTGAAATAAGTGAAATTTCTGCAATTTATCCACAAAATAAGCGAAATTTCTGCCTTTTTGCCCCCAAATAAAGGAAATGTCAGCCTTTTTACCTCAAAATAAGGGGAATTTCTGCCTTTTTGCCCCAAAATAAGAAAAATTTCTGCAATTTTATACCAAAATAAAAGAAATTTCTGCCTTTTTGCCCCAAAATAAGAAGATTTCTGGTTTTTTTTCTGAAATAAGTGAAATTTCTGTAATTTTGCCCCAAACTAAGTGAAATTTCTGAGTTTTGCCCCAAAATAAGGAGAATTTCTGTCTTTTTGCCCCAACATATAAGGAATTTCTGCATTTTTGCCCCAAAATTAGGGGAATTTGTGCAATTTTGCTCCAAAATAAGGGAAATTTCTGACTTATTACCCTGAAGTTTGTGAAATTTCTGCAATTTTGCCCCAAAATAAGAGAAATTTCTGCCTTTTTGCCCCCAAATAAGGGGAATTTTAGCCTTTTTACCTCAAAATAGAAATTTCTGCCTTTTTGCCCCAAAATAAGATAAATTTCTGCAATTTTGTACCAAAATAAAAGAAATTTCTGCCTTATTGCCCCAAAATAAAAAAATTTCTGCTTTTTTTTTATAATAAGTGAAATTTCTTCAATTTTGCTCCAAAATATGTGAAATTTCTGAGTTTTGCCCCAAAATAAGGAGAATTTCTGTCTTTTTGCCCCAACATATAAGGAATTTCTGCCTTTTTGCCCCACAATTAGGAGAATTTCTGCAATTTTTCTCCAAAATACGGGGAATTTCTGCCTTTTAGCCCGAAAATAAGAAGAATGCATAACTTTTTGCCAGAAACAAGGGAAATTTCTTCATTTTTGCTCCAAAATAAGGGGAATTTATGCTTTTTTGATTTTAAATAAGTGGAATTTCTGTTTTTCCCCCCCAAAAAGGGAATTTCTGTCTTTTTTGCCCCAAAATAAAGAAAATTTCTGACTTATTACCCCGAAATTAGTGAAATTTCTGCAATTTTGCCACAAAATAAGGAAAATTTCTGCCTTATTGCCCCTAAATAAGGGGAATTTCAGCCTTTTTACCTCAAAATAAGGGGAATTTCTGCATTTTTGCCACAAAATATTAGGAATTTCTGCCTTTTTGCCCCAAAATAAGAAAAATTTCTGCCTATTTTCTCTGATATTAGTGAAATTTCTGCAATTTTGCCCCAAAATAAGAGAAATTTCTGGAATTTTGCCCCAAAATAAGTGGAATTTCTGAGTTCTGCCCCAAAATAAGGAGAATTTCTGTCTTTATGCCCCAACATATAGAGAATTTCTGCCTTTTTGCCCCACAATTAGGGGAATTTCTGCAATTTTGCTCCAAAATACAAGGAATTTCTGCCTTTTTGCCCGAAAATAAGAAGAATGCATACCTTTTTGCCATAGAAAAGGAAAATTTCTTCATTTTTGCTCCAAAATAAGGGGAATTTCTGCTTTTTTGCCTCTAAATAAGTGGAATTTCTGTTTTTTTCCCCCAAAATAAAGGGAATTTCTGTCTTTTTTACCCCAAAATAAGTAAAATTTCAGACTTATTACCCTGAAATAAGTAAAATTTCTGCAATTTTGCCCCAAATTAAGGGAAATTTCTGCCATTTTGCCCCCAAATAAGGGAAATTTCAGCCTGTTTACCGCAAAATAAGGTTAATTTCTGCATTTTTGCCACAAAATATTAGGAATTTCTGCATTTTTGCCCAAAAATAAAGAAAATTTCTGCCTTTTTTCCCTGAAATAAGTAAAATTTCTGCAATTTTGCCACAAAATAAGTGAAATTTCTACCTTTTTGCCCCCAAATAAGAGGAATTTCAGCCTTTTTAGCTCAAAAAACGGGGGTATTTCTGCATTTTTGCCCCAAAATATGGGAAATTTCTGCATTTTTGCCCCAAAATAAGAAAAATTTCTGCAATTTGTACCAAAATAATAGAAATTTCTGCCTTTTTGCCCCCAAATAAGAAAATTTCTGCTTTTTTTTATGAAATAAGTGAAATTTCTGCAATTTTGCCCCAAAATATGGGAAATTTCTGCCTTTTTGCCACAAAATAAGAAAAATTTCTGCAATTCTGTACCAAAATAAAAGAAATTTCTAAAATTTTGCCCCAAAATAAGGGAAATTTCTGATTTTTGCCCCGAAATAAGGAGAATTTCTGTATTTTTGCCCCAAAATAAAAGGAATTTCTGCCTTTTTCACCAAAATTAGGGGAGTTTCTGCAATTTTGCTTCAAAATACAGGGAATTTCTGCCTCTTTTGCCGAAAATAAAGGGAACTTCTGCCGATTTGCCCCAAATAAAGGGAATTTCTGCATTTTTGCCCCAATATTAGGGGAATTTCTGCCATTTTGCTTCAAAATACGGGGAATTTCTGCCTTTTTGCTCGAATTTAAGGGGATTTTCTGCCTTTTTGCCCCCAAACAAGGAATATTTCTGCAATTTTATCCCAAAATAAGGGGAATTTCTGCCTTTTTGCCCCCAAATGAAGGGAATTACTGCCTTTTTGCCCTGAAATATGTGAAATGTCTGCAATTTTACCCCAAAATAAGGTGAATTTCTGCCTTTTTCCCCAAAATAATGGGAATTTCTGCATTTTGCCCTAAAATAAGAAAAATTTTTGCTTTTTTTCTCTGAAATAAGTGAAATTTCTGCAATTTTGCCTTAAAATAAAAGAAATTTCTGCAATTTTTCCCCATAATAAAGGAATTCTCTGCAATTTTGCCCCAAAATAAATGGAATTTCTGTTTTTTGTCCCCAAATAAGGGAAATTTCTGCAATTTTGCCCTAAAATAAAGGGAATTTCTGCCTTTTGCCCCAAAATAAGGGAAATTTCTGCCTTTTTGCCCCAAAATAAAGAAAATTACTGCATGTTTTACCCCAAAATTAGGTGAATTTCTGCAATTTTGCTCCAAAATACGGGGATTTTCTGCCTTTTTCGCCGAAAATAAAGGGAATTTCTGCCATTTTGCCGCGAAATAAGTGAAATTTCTGCAGTTTTACCCCAAAATAAAGGGAAGTTCTGCGTTTTTGCCCCAAAATTAGGGGAATTTCTGCAATTTTGCACAAA
This sequence comes from Micromys minutus, assembly GCF_963924665.1. NCBI lineage: Eukaryota > Metazoa > Chordata > Mammalia > Rodentia > Muridae > Micromys > Micromys minutus. The sequence continues at coordinate 84,480 of NW_027667860.1, read as the reverse complement.
AATACGGGGAATTTCTGCACTTTTTCTAGAAAATAAAGGGAATGTATACATTTTTGCCATAAAAAAGGGAAATTTCTTCATTTTTACCCCAAAATAAGGGGATTTTCCGCCTTTTTGACTCAAAATAAGTGCAATTTCTGACTTTTCCACAAAAATAAACGGAATTTCTGTCTTTTTCCCTTAAAATAAGGGGAATTTTTAACTTTTTGCCCCCAAAATAAAAGGAATTTCAGCCTTTTTACCTCAAAATAAGGGGAATTTCTGCATTTTTGCCAGAAAATATGGAAAATTTCTGCCTTTTTGCCAAAAATAAGAAAAATTTCTGCAATTTTATACTAAAATAAATGAAATTTCTGCCTTTTTGCCCCAAAATAATAAAATTTGTGCTTTTTTTCTGAAATAAGTGAAATTTCTGCAATTTTGCCCCAAAATAAGTGAAATTTCTGCAATTTTGCCCCAAAATAAGGAAAATTTCGGGAATTTTGCCCCAAAATAAGTGGAATTTGTGAGTTTTGCCCCAAAATAAGGAGAATTTCTGTCTTTTTGCCCTAACATATAGGGAATTTCTGCCTTTTTGCCCCACAATTAGGGGAATTTCTGCAATTTTGCTCCAAAATACGAAGAATTTCTGCATTTTTGCCCGAAAATAAGAAGAATGCATACCTTTTTTGCCAGAAGAAAGGGAAATTTCTTCATTTTTGCTTCAACATAAGAGGAATTACTGCTTTTTTGCCTCTAAATAAGTGGAATTTCTGTCTTTTTTCCCCAAAACAAAGGGAATTTCTGTCTTTTTTGCCCCAAAATAACGAAAATTTCTGCAATTTTGCAACAAAATAAAAGAAATTTCTGCCTTTTTGCCACCAAATAAGAAAATTTCTCCTTTTTTTCTGAAATAAGTGAAATTTCTGCAATTTTTCCTTAAAATAAGAGAAATTTCTGCCTTTTTGCCCCCAAATAAGGGGATTTCAGCCTTTTTACCTCAAAATAAGGGGAATTTCAGCATTTTTGCCACAAAATATGGGAAATTTATGCCTTTTTGCCCTAAAATAAGAAAAATTTCTGCAATTTTGTACCAAAATAAAAGAAATTTCTGCCTTTTTGCCCCCAAATTAGAAATTTTCTTCTTTTTTTCTCAAATAAGTGAAATTTCTGCAATTTTGTTCCAAAATAAGTGAAATTTCTGCCTTTTAGCCCCAAAATAAGGGGAATTTCAGCCTTTTTACCTCAAAATAAGAAGAATTTCTGCATTTTTGCCCCAAAATATGGGAAATTTCTGCCTTTTTGCCACAAAATAAGAAAAATTTCTGCAATTTTGTACCAAAATAAAAAAAATTTCTGCCTTTTTTACCCCCAAAAAAAATTTCCGCCTTTTTTCCCGGAAATAAGTGAAATTTCTGTAATTTTGCCCCAATATAAGGGAAATTTCTACAATTTTACCCCAATGTAAAGGAAATTTCTGCAATTTTGCCCCAAGATAAGGGGAATTTCTGACTGTTTGCTCCGGAAAAAGGAGATTTTCTGTATTTTTGCCCCAAAATAAGGAGAATTTCTGCCTTTTTCCCAGAAAATTATGAGAATTTCTGCAATTTTGCTTCAAAATACGGGGAATTTCTGCCTTTTAGCCCCAAAATAAAAAGAATTTCTGCATTTTACCTCAAAATAAGAATAATTTCTGCCTTTTGTCTCAAAATAAGAGGAATTTCTGCCTTTTTGTTTCAAAATAAGAAAAATATCTTCAATTTTGTACCATAATAAAAGAAATTTCTGCTTTTTGCCCAAAAATAAAAGGAATTTCTGATTTTTGCCCTGAAATAAATGAAATTCCTGCAATTTTGCCCTAAAATAAGTGAAATTTGTGCCTTTTTGCCCCCAAATGAGGGGAATTTCTGCCTTTTTGCCCCAAAATATGGGGAATTTCAGGATTTTACCTCAAAATAAGGGGAATTTCAGCCTTTTTGCACCAAAATATGGGGAATTTCTGCCTTTTTGCCACAAAATAAGAAAAATTTCTGCAATTTTGTACCAAAATAAAAAAAATTTCTGACTTTTTTACCCCCAAAAAAAATTTCCGCCTTTTTTCCCGGAAATAACTGAAATTTCTGTAATTTTGCCCCAATATAAGGGAAATTTCTACAATTTTGCCCCAATGTAAAGGAAATTTCTGCAATTTTGCCCCAAGATAAGGGGAATTTCTGACTGTTTGCTCCGGAAAAAGGAGATTTTCTGTATTTTTGCCCCATAATGAGGAGAATTTCTGCCTTTTTGCCAGAAAATTATGAGAATTTCTGCAATTTTTCTTCAAAATACGGGGAATTTCTGCCTTTTATCCCCAAAATAAAAAGAATTTCTGCATTTTACCTCAAAATAAGAATAATTTCTGCCTTTTGCCTCAAAATAAGAGGAATTTCTGCCTTTTTGTTTCAAAATAAGAAAAATATCTTCAATTTTGTACCATAATAAAAGAAATTTCTGCTTTTTGCCCAAAAATAAAAGGAATTTCTGATTTTTGCCCTGAAATAAATGAAATTCCTGAAATTATGCCCTAAAATAAGTGAAATTTGTGCCTTTTTGCCCCCAAATGAGGGGAATTTCTGCCTTTTTGCCCCAAAATATGGGGAATTTCAGGATTTTAACTCAAAATAAGGGGAATTTCAGCCTTTTTGCACCAAAATATGGGGAATTTCTGCCTTTTTGCCACAAAATAAGAAAAATTTCTTCAAGTCTATAACAATATAAAAGAAATTTCTAAAATTTTGCCCCAAAATAAGGGAAATTTCTGATTTTTGCCCCAAAATAAGGAGAATTTCTCTATTTTTGCCCCAAAATAAAGGGAATTTCTGCCTTTTTGCCCCCAAATTAGGGGAGTTTCTGCAATTTTGCTCCAAAATACGAGGAATTTCTGCCATTTTACCCGAAATTAAGTGGATTTTCTGCCTTTTTGCCCCCAAATAAGGGAAATTTCTGCAATTTTATCCCAAAATAAGGGGAATCTGCCTTTTTGCCCCCAAATAAGGGGAATTTCTGCCGTTTTGCCCTGAAATATGTGAAATTTCTGCAATTTTACCCCCAAATAAGGTCAATTTCTGCTTTTTAGCGTCAAAATAATGGGAATTTCTGGCTTTTTGCCCCAAAATAAGAAAAATTTTTGCTTTTTTTCTCTGAAATATGTGAAATTTCTGCAATTTTGCCCTAAAATAAGGGAAATTTCTGCAATTTTTCCCCATAATAAGGGAAATTTCTGCAATTTTGCCCCAAAATAAAGGGAATTTCTGTTTTTGCCCCCAAATAAGGGAAATTTCTGCAATTTTGCCCTAAAAAAAGGGGATTTTCTTCCTTTTTTGCCGAAAATAAGGGGAATTTCTGACATTTTGCCGCAAAATAAGTGAAATTTCTGCAGTTTTACCCCAAAGTAAGGGGAATTTCTGCCTTTTTGCCCAAAAATTAGGGGAATTTCTGTAATTTTGCTCCAAAATACAGGGAATTTCTGCCTTTTTGCCCGAAAATTAAGGGATTGTATACCTTTTGCCATAAAAAAAGAAAATTTCTTCATTTTTGCCCCAAAATAAGGGGATTTTCCACCTTTTTGACTCAAAATAAGTGCAATTTCTGCCTTTTCCTCAAAATAAACGAAATTTCTGACTTTTTGCCCCAAAATAAGGGGAATTTCAGCCTTTTTACCTCAAAATATTGAATTTCTGCCTTTTTGCACCAAAATAAGAAAAATTTCTGCAATTTTGTACCAAAATAAAAAAAATTTCTGCCTTTTGGCCACCCAAAAAAAAATTTCCGCCTTTTTTCCCTGAAATTAGTGAAATTTCTGCAATTTTGCCCCAAAATAAGGGAAATTTTCGCAATTTTGCCCCAATGTAAAGGAAATTTCTGCAATTTTGCCCCAAAATAAGGGGAATTTCTGACTGTTTGCTCCCGAAAAAGGAGAATTTCTGGCTTTTTGCCCCAAAATAAGGAGAATTTCTGCCTTTTTGCCCAAAAATTATGAGAATTTCTGCAATTTTGCTTCAAAATACGGGGAATTTCTGCCTTTTAGCCCCCAAATAAAGGGAATTTCTGCATTTTACCTCAAAATAAGAATAATTTCTGCCTTTTGCTTCAAAATAAGGGGAATTTTCTGCCTTTTTGTTTCAAAATAAGAAAAATTTCTTCAATTTTGTACCATAATAAAAGAAATTTCTGCTCTTTGCCCCAAAATAAAAGGAATTTCTGACTTTTTGCCCTGAAAAAAAAGAAATTTCTGCAATTTTGCCCGAAAATAAGGGAAATTTGTGCCTTTTTGCCCAAAAATAAGAAGAATTTTTGCCTTTTGCCCCTAAATATGGGGAATTTCAGCATTTTACCTCAAAATAAGAAGAATTTCAGCATTTTTGCCCCAAAATAAGGAAAATTTCTTCAATTTTGCCCCAAAATAAAGGGAATTTCTTCCTTTTTGCCCCAAAATAAAGGATATTTCAGCCTTTTTACCTGAAAATAAGTGAAATTTCTGCAATTTTGCCTTAAATAAGGGAAATTTCTTCAATTTTGCCCCAAAATAAGGTAAATTCCTGCAATTATGCCCCAAAATAAGTGGAATTTCTGAGTTTTGCCCCAAAATAAGTAGAATTTCTGTCTTTTTGCCCCAACATATAGGGAATTTCTGCCTTTTTGCCCCACAATTAGGGGAATTTCTTCATTTTGCTCCAAAATAAGGGGAATTTCTGCCTTTTTGCCTCTAAAGAAGTGGAATTTCTGTATTTTCCACCCAAACAAAGGGAATTTCTGTTTTTTTGCCCCAAAATAAGGAAAATTTCTGACTTATTACCCTGAAATAAGTGAAATGTCTGCAATTTTGCCCCAAAATAAGGGAAATTTCTCTCTTTTTGCCCCCAAATAAGGGGAATTTCTGGAACTTTGCCCCAAAATAAGTGGAATTTCTGAGTTTTGCCCCCAAATAAGGAGAATTTCTGATTTTTCCCCAACATATAGGGAATTTCTGCCTTTTTGCCCCACAATTAGGGGATTTTCTGCAATTGTGCACCAAAATACAGGGAATTTCTGTTTTTAGCCCGAAAATAAGCGGAATGTATACCTTTTGCCACAAAAAAAGGAAATTTCTTCATTTTTGCCGCAAAATAAGAGGATTTTCTGCCTTTTTACCTCAAAATAAGTGAAATTTCTGCCTTTTTACCCAAAAATAAATGGAGTTTCTGTCTTTTTGCCCCAAAATAATAGGGATTTTTGAATTTTGCCCTGAAATAAGTGAAATTTCTGCAATTTTGCCCAAAATAAGAGAAATTTCTGCCTTTTTGCCACAAAATAAAGGGAATTTCTGTCTTTTTGCCTCAAAATAAGGGGAATTTCAGCATTTTACCTCATAATAAGGGGAATCTCTGTCTTTTTGCTCAAAAATATGGGGAATTTTTTTATTTTTTCTAAAATAAAGAAAATTTCTGCAATTTTGTACCAAAATAAAAGAAATTTCTGCTTTTTCCCTAAAAAAGGAGAAATTACTGTGCTTTTTCCCTGAAATAAGTGAAATTTCTGCAATTTTGTCCCAAAATAAAGGAAGTTTCTGCAATTTTGCCCCAAAATAAGGGGAATTTCTGAATTTTTGCCCTGAAATAAGGATAATTTCTGTCTTTTTGTTCCAAAATAATGTGAATTTCTGCATTTTCCCTCAAAATTAGGGGAATATGTGCAATTTTGCTTTAAAATACGGGGAAATCTGCCTTATTGCACAAAAATAAAGGGAATTTCTGCATTTTTGCACCAATATAAGGGGAATTTCTGAAATTTAGCTTTAAAATACAGGGAATTTCTGCGTTATTGTCCGAAATAAAGTGGAATTTCTGCCTTTTTGCCCTGAAATATTTGAAATTTCTGCAATTTTACCCCAAAATAAGGGGAATTTCTGTTTTTGGCCCCAAAATTAGGGAATTTCTGTTTTTGGCCCCAAAATAAGGCAAATTTCTGACTTTTTGCCCTGAAATAATTGAAATTTCTGCAATTTTGCCTCAAAATAAGGGGAATTTCTGACTTTTTGCCCTGAAATAAAGAGAATTTCTGTCTTTTTGTTCCAAAATAATGTGAATTTCAGCATTTTCCCTCAAAATTAGGGGAATATGTGCAATTTTGCTTCAAAATACGGGGAAATCTGCCTTATTGCACAAAAATAAAGGGAATTTCTGCATTTTTGCACCAATATAAGGGGAATTTCTGAAATTTAGCTTTAAAATACAGGGAATTTCTGCGTTATTGTCCGAAATAAAGTGGAATTTCTGCCTTTTTGCCCTGAAATATTTGAAATTTCTGAAATTTTACCCCAAAATAAGGGGAATTTCTGTTTTTGGCCCCCAAATTAGGGAATTTCTGTTTTTGGCTCCAAAATAAGGCAAATTTCTGACTTTTTGCCCTGAAATAATTGAAATTTCTGCAATTTTGCCCCAAAATAATAGGAATTTCTGCCTTTTTGCCGAAAATAAGGGGAATTTCAGCATTTTACCTCCAAATAAGGGGAATTTCTGCCTTTTTGCCACAAAATATGGGGAATTTCTGCCCTATTGCTCTTAAATAAGGAAAATTTCTATAATTTTGTATCAAAATAAAAGAAATTTCTGCTTTTTGCCCCAAAATAAAAGGAATTTCTGACTTTTTGCCCTGAAATAAATGAAATTCCTGCAATTATGCCTGAAAATAAGGGAAATTTGTGCCTTTTTGCCCCCAAATGAGGGGAATTTCTGCCTTTTTGCCCCAAAATATGGGGAATTTCAAGATTTTACCTCAAAATAAGGGGAATTTCAGCCTTTTTGCACCAACATATGGAAAATTTCTGCCTTTTTGCCACAAAATAAGAAAAATTTCTGCAAGTCTGTAACAATATAAAAGAAATTTCTAAAATTTAGCCCCAAAATAAAAAAAATTTCTGATTTTTGCCCCAAAATAAAGAGAATTTCTCTATTTTTGCCCCAAAATAAAGGGAATTTCTGCCTTTTTGCCTCAAAATTAGGGGAGTTTCTGCAATTTTGCTCCAAAATACGAGGAATTTCTGCCTTTTTACCTGAAATTAAGTGGATTTTCTGCCCTTTTGCCACCAAAAAGGGAAATTTCTGCAATATTATCCCAAAATAAGGAGAATTTCTGCCTTTTTGCCCCCAAATAAGGGGAATTTCTGCCGTTTGGTCCTGAAATATGTGAAATTTCTGCAATTTTAACCCAAAATAAGGTGAATTTATGCCTTTTTGCCCCAAAATAATGGGAATTTCTGACTTTTTGCCCGAAAATAAAAAAAATTTTTGCTTTTTTTCTCTGAAATAAGTGAAATTTCTGCAATTTTGCCCTAAAATAAGGGAAATTTCTGCAATTTTTCTCCATAATAAGGGAAATTTCTGCAATTTTGACCCAAAATAAGGGGAATTTCTGTTTTTGCCCCCAAATAAGGGAAATTTTTGCAATTTTGCCCTAAAATAAGGGGATCTTCTGCCTTTTTTGCAAAAAATAAGGGGAATTTCTGACATTTTGCCGCAAAATAAGTTAAATTTCTGCAGTTTTACCCCAAAGTAAGGGGAATTTCTGCCTTTTTGCCCAAAAATTAGGGGAATTTCTGCAATTTTGCTCCAAAATATGGGGAATTTCTGCCTTTTTGCCCGAAAATAAAGGGAATGTATACCTTTTGCCATAAAAAAAGCAAATTTCTTCATTTTTGCCCCAAATAAGGGGATTTTCCACCTTTTTGACTCAAAATAAGTGCAATTTCTGCCTTTTCACCAAAGTAAACAAAATTTCTGTCTTTTTGCCCCAAAATAAGGGGAATTTCAGCCTTTTTACCTCAAAATAAGGGGAATTTCTGCCTTTTTGCCCCAAAATAAGAAAAATTTCTGCAATTTTGTACCAAAATAAAAAAAATTTCTGCCTTTTGGCCACCCAAAAAAAAATTTCCGCCTTTTTTCCCTGAAATAAGTGAAATTTCTGCAATTTTGCCCCAAAATAAGGGAAATTTTCGCAATTTTGCCCCAATGTAAAGGAAATTTCTGCAATTTTGCCCCAAAATAAGGGGAATTTCTGACTGTTTGCTCCCGACAAAGGAGATTTTCTGGCTTTTTGCCCCAAAATAAAGAGAATTTCTGCCTTTTTGCCCGAAAATTATGAGAATTTCTGCAATTTTGCTTCAAAATACGGGGAATTTCTGCCTTTTAGCCGCAAAATAAAGGGAATTTCTGCATTTTACCACAAAATAAGAATAATTTCTGCCTTTTGCCTCAAAATAAGGGGAATTTTCTGCCTTTTTGTTTAAAAATAAGAAAAATTTCTTCAATTTTGTACCAAAATAAAAGAAATTTCTGCTCTTTGCCCCAAAATAAAAGGAATTTCTGACATTTTGCCTTGAAAAAAATGAAATTTCTGCAATTTTGCCCGAAAATAAGGGAAATTTGTGCCTTTTTGCCCCAAAATAAGAAGAATTTTTTCCTTTTTTCCCTAAATATGGAGAATTTCAGCATTTTACCTCAAAATAAGAAGAATTTCAGCATTTTTGCCCCAAAATAAGGAAAATTTCTGCAATTTTGCTTCAAAATAAAGAGAATTTCTTCCTTTTTGCCACAAAATAAAGGATATTTCAGCCTTTTTACCTGAAAATAAGTGAAATTTCTGCAATTTTGCCCCAATTAAGGGAAATTTCTTCAATTTTGCCCCAAAATAAGGTAAATTCCTGGAATTTTGCCCCAAAATAAGTGGAATTTCTGAGTTTTGCCCCAAAATAAGGAGAATTTCTGTCTTTTTGCCCCAACATATAGGGAATTTCTGCCTTTTTGCCATACAATTAGGGGAATTTCTTCATTTTGCTCCAAAATAAGGGGAATTTCTGCCTTTTTGCCTCTAAAGAAGTGGAATTTCTGTATTTTCCACCCAAACAAAGGGAATTTCTGTTTTTTTGCCCCAAAATAAGGAAAATTTCTGACTTATTACCCTGAAATAAGTGAAATGTCTGCAATTTTGCCCCAAAATAAGGGAAATTTCTCCCTTTTTGCCCCCAAATAAGGGGAATTTCTGGAACTTTGCCCCAAAATAAGTGGAATTTCTGAGTTTTGCCCCCAAATAAGGAGAATTTCTGATTTTTCCCCAACATATAGGGAATTTCTGCCTTTTTGCCCCACAATTAGGGGATTTTCTGCAATTGTGCACCAAAATACAGGGAATTTCTGTTTTTAGCCCGAAAATAAGCGGAATGTATACCTTTTGCCACAAAAAAAGGAAATTTCTTCATTTTTGCCGCAAAATAAGAGGATTTTCTGCCTTTTTACCTCAAAATAAGTGAAATTTCTGCCTTTTTACCCAAAAATAAATGGAATTTCTGTCTTTTTGCCCCAAAATAATAGGGATTTTTGAATTTTGCCCTGAAATAAGTGAAATTTCTGCAATTTTGCCCAAAATAAGAGAAATTTCTGCCTTTTTGCCACAAAATAAAGGGAATTTCTGTCTTTTTGCCTCAAAATAAGGGGAATTTCAGCATTTTACCTCATAATAAGGGGAATCTCTGTCTTTTTGCTCAAAAATATGGGGAATTTTTTTATTTTTTCTAAAATAAAGAAAATTTCTGCAATTTTGTACCAAAATAAAAGAAATTTCTGCTTTTTCCCCAAAAAAGGAGAAATTACTGTGCTTTTTCCCTGAAATAAGTGAAATTTCTGCAATTTTGTCCCAAAATAAAGGAAGTTTCTGCAATTTTGCCCCAAAATAAGGGGAATTTCTGAATTTTTGCCCTGAAATAAGGATAATTTCTGTCTTTTTGTTCCAAAATAATGTGAATTTCTGCATTTTCCCTCAAAATTAGGGGAATATGTGCAATTTTGCTTTAAAATACGGGGAAATCTGCCTTATTGCACAAAAATAAAGGGAATTTCTGCATTTTTGCACCAATATAAGGGGAATTTCTGAAATTTAGCTTTAAAATACAGGGAATTTCTGCGTTATTGTCCGAAATAAAGTGGAATTTCTGCCTTTTTGCCCTGAAATATTTGAAATTTCTGCAATTTTACCCCAAAATAAGGGGAATTTCTGTTTTTGGCCCCAAAATTAGGGAATTTCTGTTTTTGGCCCCAAAATAAGGCAAATTTCTGACTTTTTGCCCTGAAATAATTGAAATTTCTGCAATTTTGCCTCAAAATAAGGGGAATTTCTGACTTTTTGCCCTGAAATAAAGAGAATTTCTGTCTTTTTGTTCCAAAATAATGTGAATTTCAGCATTTTCCCTCAAAATTAGGGGAATATGTGCAATTTTGCTTCAAAATACGGGGAAATCTGCCTTATTGCACAAAAATAAAGGGAATTTCTGCATTTTTGCACCAATATAAGGGGAATTTCTGAAATTTAGCTTTAAAATACAGGGAATTTCTGCGTTATTGTCCGAAATAAAGTGGAATTTCTGCCTTTTTGCCCTGAAATATTTGAAATTTCTGAAATTTTACCCCAAAATAAGGGGAATTTCTGTTTTTGGCCCCCAAATTAGGGAATTTCTGTTTTTGGCTCCAAAATAAGGCAAATTTCTGACTTTTTGCCCTGAAATAATTGAAATTTCTGCAATTTTGCCCCAAAATAATAGGAATTTCTGCCTTTTTGCCGAAAATAAGGGGAATTTCAGCATTTTACCTCCAAATAAGGGGAATTTCTGCCTTTTTGCCACAAAATATGGGGAATTTCTGCCCTATTGCTCTTAAATAAGGAAAATTTCTATAATTTTGTATCAAAATAAAAGAAATTTCTGCTTTTTGCCCCAAAATAAAAGGAATTTCTGACTTTTTGCCCTGAAATAAATGAAATTCCTGCAATTATGCCTGAAAATAAGGGAAATTTGTGCCTTTTTGCCCCCAAATGAGGGGAATTTCTGCCTTTTTGCCCCAAAATATGGGGAATTTCAAGATTTTACCTCAAAATAAGGGGAATTTCAGCCTTTTTGCACCAACATATGGAAAATTTCTGCCTTTTTGCCACAAAATAAGAAAAATTTCTGCAAGTCTGTAACAATATAAAAGAAATTTCTAAAATTTAGCCCCAAAATAAAAAAAATTTCTGATTTTTGCCCCAAAATAAAGAGAATTTCTCTATTTTTGCCCCAAAATAAAGGGAATTTCTGCCTTTTTGCCTCAAAATTAGGGGAGTTTCTGCAATTTTGCTCCAAAATACGAGGAATTTCTGCCTTTTTACCTGAAATTAAGTGGATTTTCTGCCCTTTTGCCACCAAAAAGGGAAATTTCTGCAATATTATCCCAAAATAAGGAGAATTTCTGCCTTTTTGCCCCCAAATAAGGGGAATTTCTGCCGTTTGGTCCTGAAATATGTGAAATTTCTGCAATTTTAACCCAAAATAAGGTGAATTTATGCCTTTTTGCCCCAAAATAATGGGAATTTCTGACTTTTTGCCCGAAAATAAAAAAAATTTTTGCTTTTTTTCTCTGAAATAAGTGAAATTTCTGCAATTTTGCCCTAAAATAAGGGAAATTTCTGCAATTTTTCTCCATAATAAGGGAAATTTCTGCAATTTTGACCCAAAATAAGGGGAATTTCTGTTTTTGCCCCCAAATAAGGGAAATTTTTGCAATTTTGCCCTAAAATAAGGGGATCTTCTGCCTTTTTTGCAAAAAGTAAGGGGAATTTCTGACATTTTGCCGCAAAATAAGTTAAATTTCTGCAGTTTTACCCCAAAGTAAGGGGAATTTCTGCCTTTTTGCCCAAAAATTAGGGGAATTTCTGCAATTTTGCTCCAAAATATGGGGAATTTCTGCCTTTTTGCCCGAAAATAAAGGGAATGTATACCTTTTGCCATAAAAAAAGCAAATTTCTTCATTTTTGCCCCAAATAAGGGGATTTTCCACCTTTTTGACTCAAAATAAGTGCAATTTCTGCCTTTTCACCAAAGTAAACAAAATTTCTGTCTTTTTGCCCCAAAATAAGGGGAATTTCAGCCTTTTTACCTCAAAATAAGGGGAATTTCTGCCTTTTTGCCCCAAAATAAGAAAAATTTCTGCAATTTTGTACCAAAATAAAAAAAATTTCTGCCTTTTGGCCACCCAAAAAAAAATTTCCGCCTTTTTTCCCTGAAATAAGTGAAATTTCTGCAATTTTGCCCCAAAATAAGGGAAATTTTCGCAATTTTGCCCCAATGTAAAGGAAATTTCTGCAATTTTGCCCCAAAATAAGGGGAATTTCTGACTGTTTGCTCCCGAAAAAGGAGATTTTCTGGCTTTTTGCCCCAAAATAAAGAGAATTTCTGCCTTTTTGCCCGAAAATTATGAGAATTTCTGCAATTTTGCTTCAAAATACGGGGAATTTCTGCCTTTTAGCCGCAAAATAAAGGGAATTTCTGCATTTTACCACAAAATAAGAATAATTTCTGCCTTTTGCCTCAAAATAAGGGGAATTTTCTGCCTTTTTGTTTAAAAATAAGAAAAATTTCTTCAATTTTGTACCAAAATAAAAGAAATTTCTGCTCTTTGCCCCAAAATAAAAGGAATTTCTGACATTTTGCCTTGAAAAAAATGAAATTTCTGCAATTTTGCCCGAAAATAAGGGAAATTTGTGCCTTTTTGCCCCAAAATAAGAAGAATTTTTTCCTTTTTTCCCTAAATATGGAGAATTTCAGCATTTTACCTCAAAATAAGAAGAATTTCAGCATTTTTGCCCCAAAATAAGGAAAATTTCTGCAATTTTGCTTCAAAATAAAGAGAATTTCTTCCTTTTTGCCACAAAATAAAGGATATTTCAGCCTTTTTACCTGAAAATAAGTGAAATTTCTGCAATTTTGCCCCAATTAAGGGAAATTTCTTCAATTTTGCCCCAAAATAAGGTAAATTCCTGGAATTTTGCCCCAAAATAAGTGGAATTTCTGAGTTTTGCCCCAAAATAAGGAGAATTTCTGTCTTTTTGCCCCAACATATAGGGAATTTCTGCCTTTTTGCCATACAATTAGGGGAATTTCTTCATTTTCGCTCCAAAATAAGGGGAATTTCTGCCTTTTTGCCTCTAAAGAAGTGGAATTTCTGTATTTTTCCCCCAAAACAAAGGGAATTTCTGTCTTTTTTGCCCCAAAATAAGGAAAATTTCTGACTTATTACCCTGAAATAAGTGAAATGTCTGCAACTTTGCCCCAAAATAAGGGAAATTTCTGCCTTTTTGCCCCAAAATAAGGGGAATTTCTGGAATTTTGCCCCAAAATAATTGAAATTTCTGAGTTTTGCCCCAAAATAAGGAGAATTTCTGTCTTTTTGCCCCAACATATAGGGAATTTCTGCCTTTTTGCCCCACAATTAGGGTATTTTCTGCAATTGTGCTCCAAAATACGGGCAATTTCTGCTTTTTAGCCCGAAAATAAGGGGAATGTATATCTTTTGCCACAAAAAAGGGAAATTTCTTCATTTTTGCCACAAAATAAGAGGAATTTCTGCCTTCTTACATCAAAATAAGTGAAATTTCTGCCTTTTTACCCAAAAATAAACGGAATTTCTGTCTTCTTGCCCCAAAATAAAAGGGATTTTTGAATTTTGCCCTGAAATAAGTGAAATTTCTGCAATTTTGCCCAAAATAAGAGAAATTTCTGCCTTTTTGCCACAAAATAAAGGGAATTTCTGTCTTTTTGCCTCAAAATAAGGGGAATTTCAGCATTTTACCTCATAATAAGGGGAATCTCTGCCTTTTTGCTCAAAAATATGGGGAATTTCTTCATTTTCCCTAAAATAAAGAAAATTTCTGCAATTTTGTACCAAAATAAAAGAAACTTCTGCCTTTTTTCCCCAAATTAGAAGAAATTTCTGTGCTTTTTCCCTGAAATAAGTGAAATTTCTGCAATTTTGCCCCAAAATAAAAAAAATTCTGCAATTTTGCCCCAAAATAAGGGGAATTTCTGACTTTTTGCCCTGAAATAAAGAGAATTTCTGTATTTTGTTCCAAAATAATGTGAATTTCAGCATTTTCCCTCAAAATTAGGGGAATATGTGCAATTTTGCTTCAAAATACGGGGAAATCTGCCTTATTGCACAAAAATAAAGGGAATTTCTGCATTTTTGCACCAATATAAAAGGAATTTCTGAAATTTAGCTTTAAAATACAGGGAATTTCTGCGTTATTGTCCGAAATAAAGTGGAATTTCTGCCTTTTTGTCCTGAAATATTTGAAATTTCTGCAATTTTACCCCAAAATACGGGGAGTTTCTGTTTTTGGACCCAAAATTAGGGAATTTCTGTTTTTGGCCCCAAAATAAGGCAAATTTCTGACTTTTTGCCCTGAAATAATTGAAATTTCTGCAATTTTGCCCCAAAATAATAGGAATTTCTGCCTTTTTGCCGAAAATAAGGGGAATTTCAGCATTTTACCTCCAAATAAGGGGAATTTCTGCCTTTTTGCCACAAAATATGGGGAATTTCTACCCTATTGCTCTTAAATAAGGAATATTTCTACAATTTTGTATCAAAATAAAAGAAATTTCTGCTTTTTGCCCCAAAATAAAAGGAATTTCTGACTTTTTGCCCTGAAATAAATGAAATTCCTGCAATTATGCCTGAAAATAAGGGAAATTTGTGCCTTTTTGCCCCCAAATGAGGGGAATTTCTGCCTTTTTGCCCCAAAATATGGGGAATTTCAAGATTTTACCTCAAAATAAGGGGAATTTCAGCATTTTTGCACCAACATATGGAAAATTTCTGCCTTTTTGCCACAAAATAAAAAAATTTCTGCAAGTCTGTAACAATATAAAAGAAATTTCTAAAATTTTGCCCCAAAATAAAGAAAGTTTCTGATTTTTGCCTCAAAATAAAGAGAATTTCTCTATTTTTGCCCCAAAATAAAGGGAATTTCTGCCTTTTTGCCTCAAAATTAGGGGAGTTTCTTTAATTTTGCTCCAAAATACGAGGAATTTCTGCCTTTTTACGTGAAATTAAGTGGATTTTCTGCATTTTTGCCACCAAATAAGGAAATTTCTGCAATATTATCCCAAAATAAGGAGAATTTCTGCCTTTTTGCCCCCATATAAGGAGAATTTCTGCCGTTTGGTCCTGAAATATGTGAAATTTCTGCAATTTTACCCCAAAATAAGGTGAATTTATGCCTTTTTGCCCCAAAATAATGGGAATTTCTGCCTTTTTGCCCGAAAATAAGAAAAATTTTTGCTTTTTTTCTCTGAAATAAGTGAAATTTCTGCAATTTTGCCCTAAAATAAGGGAAATTTCTGCAATTTTTCTCCATAATAAGGGAAATTTCTGCAATTTTGACCCAAAATAAGGGGAATTTCTGATTTTGCCCCCAAATAAGGGAAATTTCTGATATTTTGCCCTAAAATAAGGGGATTTTCTGCCTTTTTTGCCGAAAATAAGGGGAATTTCTGACATTTTGCCGCAAAATAAGTGAAATTTCTCCAGTTTTACCCCAAAATAAGGGGAATTTCTGCCTTTTTGACCAAAAATTAGGGGAATTTCTGCAATTTTGCTCCAAAATACGGGGAATTTCTGCCTTTTTGCCCGAAAATAAAGGGAATGTATACCTTTTGCCATAAAAAAGGAAATTTCTTCATTTTTGCCCCAAAATAAGGGGATTTTCCACCTTTTTGACTCAAAATAATTGCAATTTCTGCCTTTTCCCCAAAATAAACGAAATTTCTGTCTTTTTGCCCCAAAATAAGGGGAATTTCAGCCTTTTTATCTCAAAATAAGGGGAATTTCTGCCTTTTTGCCTCAAAATATAGGGAATTTCTGACTTTTTGCCCCAAAACAAGAAAAATTTCTTTAATTTTGTTCCAAAATAAAAAAAAATTTCTGCCTTTTTGCCCCCCCAAAAAAATTTCCGCCTTGTTTCCCTGAAATAAGTGAAATTTCTGCAATTTTGCCCCAAAATAAGGGAAATTTCTGCAATTTTGCCCCAATGTAAAGGAAATTTCTGCAATTTTGCCCCAAAATAAGGGGAATTTCTGACTGTTTGCTCCCGAAAAAGAAGATTTTCTGTCTTTTTGCCCCAAAATAAGGAGAATTTCTGCCTTTTTGCCTGAAAATTATGAGAATTTCTGCAATTTTGCTTCAAAATACAGAAAATTTCTGCCTTTTTGCCCCAAAATATGGGGAATTTCAGGATTTTACCTCAAAATAAGGGGAATTTCAGCCTTTTTGCACCAAAATATAAGGAATTTCTGCCTTTTTGCCACAAAATAAAAAATATTTCTGCAAGTCTGTAACAAAATAAAAGAAATTTCTAAAATTTTGCCTCAAAATAAGGGAAATTTCTGATTTTTGCCCCAAAATAAAAAGAAATTCTCTATTTTTGCCCCAAAATAAAGGGAAGTTCTGCCTTTTTGTCCCAAAATTAGGGGAGTTTCTGCAAATTTGCTTCAAAATACAGGGAATTTCTGCCTCTTTTTCAAAAATAAAAGGAACTTCTGCCTTTTTGCCCCAAATAAAGGGAATTTCTGCATTTTTGCCCCAATATTAGGGGAGTTTCTGCAATTTTGCTCCAAAATAAGAGGAATTTCTGCCTTTTTCCTCGAAATTAAGTGGATTTTCTGCATTTTTGCCCCCAAATAAAGAAAATTTCTGCAATGTTATCCCAAAATAAGGGGAATTTCTGCCTTATTGCCCCAAAATAAGGGGAATTTCTGCCTTTTTGCCCTGAAATATGTGAAATTTCTGCAATTTTACCCCAAAATTAGTTGAATTTCTGCCTTTTTGCCCCAAAATAATGGGAATTTCTGACTTTTTGCCCCAAAATAAAAAAATTTTTGCTTTTTTTCTCTGAAATAAGTGAAATTTCTGCAATTTTTCCCTAAAATAAGGGAAATTTCTGCAATTTTTCCCCATAATAAGGGAAATTTCTGCAATTTTGCCCCAAAATAGGGGAATTTCTGTTTTTTGCCCCCAAATAAGGGAAATTTCTGCAATTTTGCCCTAAAATAAGAAGAATTTCAGCCTTTTTGCCCAAAAATAAGGAGAATTTCTGCCTTTTTGCCCCAAAATAAAAAAAAATTTACTGTATTTTTAACCACAAAATTAGGTGAATTTCTGAAATTTTGCTCCAAAATACGGGGATTTTCTGCCTTTTTGCCGAAAATAAGGTGAATTTCTGACATTTTGCCCAAAAATTAGGAGAATTTCTGCAATTTTGCTTCAAAATACGGGGAATTTCTGCCTTTTTGCCCGAAAATAAAGGGAATGTATACCTTTTTGCCATAAAAAAGGAAATTTCTTCATTTTTCCCCCAATATAAAAGGATTTTCCACCTTTTTGACTTAAATTAAGTGCAATTTCTGCCTTTTCCCCAAAATAAACGAAATTTCTTTCTTTTTGCCCAAAAATAAGGGGAATTTCAGCCTTTTTACCTCAAAATAACAAGAATTTCTGCCTTTTTGCCCCAAATATGGGGAATTTCTGACTTTTTGCCCCAAAATAAGAAAAATTTCTGCAATTTCAGAGAAAAAAAGCAAAAATTTTTCTTATTTTGGGGCAAAAAGGCAAAAATTCCCATTATTTTTGAACAAAAAGGTGGAAATTCACCTTATTTTGTGGTAATATTGCAGAAATTTCACATATTTCAGGGCAAAAAGGCAGAAATTTCCCTTATTTTGGGGCAAAATTGCAGAAATTTCACTTATTTCAGGATAATAAGTCAGAAATTTTCCTTATTTTGGGTCAAAAAAAAATGAAATTCTTTTTGTTTTAGGGGAAAAAACAGAAATTCCACTTATTTAGAGGCAAAAAGGCAGAAATTTTTCTTATTTTGGAGCAAAAATGAAGAAATTTCCCTTTTAAATTGCAAAAAGTTATGCATTCTTCTTATTTTCGGGCAAAAAGGCAGAAATTCTCTTTATTTTAGGGCAAAACTCAGAAATTCCACTTATTTTGGGGCAAAATTCCAGAAATTTTTCTTATTTTGGGGTAAAATTGCAGAATATTCACTTATTTTGGGGCAAAATTGCAGAAATTCCCCTTATTTTGAGGTAAAAAAGCTGAAATTTCCCTTATTTGGGGGCAAAAGCAGGAATTTTTTTTATTTTGGTGTAAAATTGCAGGAATTTACCTTATTTTGGGGCAAAATTGCAGAAATTTCACTTATTTTCAAGTAAAAAGGCTGAAATTTTCTTTATTTTTTGGCAAAATGGAGAAATTCTCCTTATTTGGGGCAAAATTGCAGAAATTTTCATTATTTTGGGGCAAAAAGGCAGAAATTCTTTATATTTTGTGGCAAAAAGGCAGAAATTTCCCTTATTTTGAGGTAATAATGCTTAAATTCCCCTTATTTTGGGGCAAAAAGGCAGAAATTCCCTTTATTTTGAGGTAAAATTGCAGAAATTTCAAATATTTCAGGGCAAAATGGCAGAAATTCCCCTTATTTTGGGGCAAAAAGATGAAATCCCTAATTTTTGGCTAAAATTGAAGAAATTTCACTTATTTCGGGACAAAAAGGCAGAAATTCCACTTAATTTCGGGCAAAAAGGCAGAAATGACCCGTATTTTGAAGCAAAATTGCAGAAATTCTCATAATTTTCGAGCAAAAAGGCAGAAATTCTCCTTATTTTGGGGCAAAAAGAAAGAAAATCTCTTTTTTTCGGGAGCAAAAAGTCAGAAATTGCCTTTATTTTGGGGCAAAATTGCAGAAATTTCCTTTACATTTGGGCAAAATTGCAGAAATTTCCCTTACTTTGGGGCAAAATTGCAGAAATTTCACTTTTTTCAGAAAAAAGGCAGAAATTTTCTTATTTTGGTGCAAAAAGGCAGAAATTTCTTTTATTTTGGTACAAAATTGCAGAAATTTTTCTTATTTTGGAGAAAAATGCAGAAATTCCCCATATTTTGGAGCAAAAAGGCAGAAATTCCCCTTATTTTGAGGTTAAAAAGGCTGAAATTCCCCTCATTTCTGGGCAAAAAGTCAGAAATTCCCCTTATTTGGGGCAAAAAGACAGAAATTTCGTTTATTTTTGGGGAAAAGGCAGAAATTGCACTTATGTTGAGTCAAAAAGGCGGAAAATCCCCTTATTTTGGGGCAAAAATGAAGAAATTTCTCTTTTTTATGGCAATAAGGTATACATTCCCATTATTTTCGGGCAAAAAGGCAGAAATTCCTCGTATTTTGGAGCAAAATTGAAGAAATTACCCTAATTTTGGGACAAAAAGGCAGAAATTCCCCTTATTTTGGGGTAAAACTGCAGAAATTTCACTTTTTTCGCGGAAAAATTGCAGAAATTCCCCTTATTTTTGGTGAAATAGGCAGAAAATCCCCGTATTTTGGAGAAAAATTGCAGAAATTTACCTAATTTTGGGGTAAAAAATACAGTAATTTTCTTTATTTTGGAACAAAAGGATAAAATTCTCTTTATTTTTGGGCAAAAGGCAGAAATTCCCCTTATTTTAAGGAAAATTGCAGAAATTTCCCTTATTTAGGGGCAAAAAACAGAAATTCCCTTTATTTTGGGACAAAATTGCAGAAATTTCCCTTATTATGGGGAAAAATTGCAGAAATTTCCATTATTTTAGGGCAAAATTGCAGAAATTTCACTTATTTCAGAGAAAAAAAGCAAAATTTTTTTTATTTTGGTGCAAAAAGGCAGAAATTCCCATTATTTTGGGGCAAAAAGGCAGAATTTCACCTTATTTTGGGGTAAAAGTGTAGAAATTTCACATATTTCAGGGCAAAAAGGCAGAAATTTCCCTTATTTTGGGGCGAAATTGCAGAAATTTCACTTATTTTGGGGCAAAATTGCAGAAATTTCACTTATTTCAGAAAAAAAATGCAGAAATTTTCTTTATTTTGAAGCAAAAATGCAGAAATTCCTAATATTTTTTGGCAAAAATGCAGAAATTCCCCTTATTTTGAGGTAAAAAAGCTGAAATTTCCCTTATTTGGGGGCAAAAAGGCAGAAATTTCCCTTATTTTGGGGCACAATTGCAGAAATTTCACTTATTTCAGGGTAATAAGTCAGAAATTTTCCTTATTTTGGAGCAAAAATGAAGAAATTTCCCTTTTTTATGGCAAAAAGGTATGCATTCCTTTTATTTTTGGCAAAAAGGCAGAAATTCCTCGTATTTTGGAGCAAAATTGCAGAAATTCCCCTAATTTTGGGGCAAAAGGCAGAAATTCCCTTTACTTTGGGGCAAAAATCAGAAATTCCTCTTACTTTGGGGCAAAATTCCAGAAATTTCCTTTATTTTGGGGCAATATTGCAGGAATTTATCTCATTTTGGGGCAAAATTGCAGAAATTTTTCTTATTTGGGGCAAAATTGCAGAAATTTCACTTATTTTCAGGTAAAAAGGCTGATATTTCCTTTATTTTGGGGCAAAAAAGGAGAAATTCCCCTTATTTTGGGGCAAAATTGCAGAAATTTTCCTTATTTTGGGGCAAAAAGCAGAAATTCCTTATATTTTGTTGCAAAAAGGCAGAAATTTCCTTTATTTTGAGGTAATAAGGCTGAAATTCCCCTTATTTTGGGGCAAAAAGGCAAAAATTCCCCTTATTTTGGGGTAAAATTGCAGAAATTTCAAATATTTCAGGGCAAAATGGCAGAAATTCCCCTTATTTTGGGGAAAAAAGATGAAATCATAATTTTTGGCTACAATTGAAGAAATTTTACTTATTTCGGGACAAAAAGGCAGAAATTCCACTTAATTTCGGGCAAAAAGGCAGAAATGACCCGTATTTTGCAGCAAAATTGCAGAAATTGCCCTAATATTGGTGCAAAAATGCAGAAATTCCCTTTTTTTGGTGGCAAAAAGGCAGAAATTTCTTTTATTTTGGTACAAAATTGAAGAAATTTTCCTTATTTTGGGGAAAAAAAAGAAATTCGCCATATTTTGGGGCAAAAAGGCAGAAATTCCCCTTATTTTGAGATAAAAAGGCTGAAATTCCCCTCATTTTTGGGCAAAAAGTCAGAAATTCCCCTTATTTTGGGGCAAAAAGACAGAAATTTCGTTTATTTTTGGGGAAAAGGCAGAAATTGCACTTATGTTGAGTCAAAAAGGCGGAAAAATCCCCTTATTTTAGGGCAAAAATGAAGAAATTTCCCTTTTTTATGGCAATAAGGTATACATTCCATTTATTTTCAGGCAAAAAGGCAGAAATTCCTCGTATTTTGGAGCAAAATTGCAGAAATTCCCCCAATTTTGGGGCAAAAAGGAAGAATTTCCCTTTATTTTGGGGTAAAACTGCAGAAATTTCACTTATTTCATGGCAAAATGGCAGAAATTCCCCTTATTTTTGGTGAAAAAGGCAGAAAATCTCCGTATTTTGGAGAAAAATTGCAGAAATTTACCTAATTTTGGGGTAAAAATACAGTAATTTTCTTTATTTTGAGGCAAAAGGCAAAAATTTTCCTTATTTTGGGGCAAAAGGCAAAATTCCCCTTATTTTAAGGCAAAATTGCAAAAATTTCCTTTATATGGGGCAAAAAACAGAAATTCCCTTTATTTTGGGGAAAAATTGCAGAAATTTCCCTTATGATGGGGAAAAATTGCAGAAATTTCCTTTATTTTAGGGCAAAATTGCAGAAATTTCACTTATTTCAAAGATAAAAAGCAAAAATTTTTTTATTTTGGGGCAAAAAGGCAGAAATTCCCATTATTTTGGGGCAAAAAGGCAGAAATTCACCTTATTTTGGGGTAAAAGTGTAGAAATTTCACATATTTCAGGGCAAAAAGGCAGAAATTTCCCTTATTTTGGGGCAAAATTGCAGAAATTTCACTTATTTTGGGGCAAAATTGCAGAAATTTCACTTATTTCAGAAAAAAATGCAGAAATTTTCTTTATTTTGAAGCAAAAATGCAGAAATTCCCCTTATTTTGAGGTAAAAAGGCTGAAATTCCCCTTATTTGGGGGCAAAAAGGCAGATATTTCCCATATTTTGGGGCAAAACTGCAGAAATTTCACTTATTTCAGGGTAATAAGTCAGAAATTCCCCTTATTTTAGAGCAAAAATGAAGAAATTTCCCTTTTTTATGGCAAAAAGGTATGCATTCCTTTTATTTTCGGGCAAAAAGGCAGAAATTCCTCGTATTATGGAGCAAAATTGCAGAAATTCTCCTAATTTTGGGGCAAAAAGCAGAAATTCCTTTTATTTTGGGGCAAAAATCAGAAATTCCTCTTACTTTGGGGCAAAATTCCAGAAATTTCCTTTATTTTTGGGCAAAATTGCAGGTATTTACCTCATTTTGGGGCAAAATTGCAGAAATTTTTCTTACTTGGGGCAAAATTGCAGAAATTTCACTTATTTTCAGGTAAAAAGGCTGAAATTTTTTTTATTTTGGGGCAAAAAGGGAGAAATTCCCCTTATTTTGGGGCAAAATTGCAGAAATTTTCCTTATTTTGGGGCAAAAAGCAGAAATTCCTTATATTTTGTTGCAAAAAGGCAGAAATTTCCCTTATTTTGAGGTAATAAGGCTGAAATTCCCCTTATTTTGGGGCAAAAGGCAAAAATTCCCCTTATTTTGGGGTAAAATTGCAGAAATTTCAAATATTTCAGGGCAAAATGGCAGAAATTCCCCTTATTTGGGGGAAAAAAGATGAAATCATAATTATTGGCTACAATTGAAGAAATTTCACTGATTTCGGGACAAAAAGGCAGAAATTCCACTTAATTTCGGGCAAAAAGGCAGAAATGACCCGTATTTTGGAACAAAATTGCAGAAATTCCCCTAATATTGGTGCAAAAATGCAGAAATTCCCTTTATTTTGGGGCAAAAAGGCAGAAATTTCTTTTATTTTGGTCCAAAATTGAAGAAATTTTTTTTATTTTGGGGAAAAAACAGAAATTCCCCATATTTTGGGGCAAAAAGGCAGAAATTCCCCTTATTTTGAGATAAAAAGGCTGAAATTCCCCTCATTTTTGGGCAAAAAGTCAGAAATTCCCCTTATTTTGGGGCAAAAAGACAGAAATTTCGTTTATTTTTGGGGAAAAGGCAGAAATTGCACTTATGTTGAGTCAAAAAGGCGGAAAATCCCCTTATTTTAGGGCAAAAATGAAGAAATTTCCTTTTTTTATGGAAATAAGGTATACATTCCCTTTATTTTCGGGCAAAAAGGCAGAAATTCCCCGTATTTTGGAGCAAAATTGAAGAAATTACCCTAATTTTGTGGCAAAAAGAAAGAATTTCCCCTTATTTTGGGGTAAAACTGCAGAAATTTCACTTATTTTGCAGCAAAATGGCAGAAATTTCCCTTATTTTTGGTGAAAAAGGCAGAAAATCTCCGTATTTTGGAGCAAAATTGCAGAAACTTACCTAATTTTGAAGTAAAAAATACAGTAATTTTCTTTATTTTGGGGCAAAAGGCAAAAATTCTCCTTATTTTGGGGCAAAAGTCAGAAATTCCCCTTATTTTAAGGGAAAATTGCAGAAATTTCCCTTATTTGGGGGCAAAAAACAGAAATTCCCTTTATTTTGGGGCAAAATTGCAGAAATTTCACTTATTATGGGGAAAAATTGCAGTAAATTCCCTTATTTTAGAGCAAAATTGCAGAAATTTCACTTATTTCAAAGAAAAAAAGCAAAATTTTTTTTTATTTTGGGGCAAAAAGGCAGAAATTCCCATTATTTTGGGGCAAAAAGGCAGAAATTCACCTTATTTTGGGGTAAAAGTGTAGAAATTTCACATATTTCAGGGCAAAAAGGCAGAAATTTCCCTTATTTTGGGGCAAAATTGCAGAAATTTCACTTATTTTGGGGCAAAATTGCAGAAATTTTACTTATTTCCGAAAAAAATGCAGAGATTTTCTTTATTTTGAAGCAAAAATGCAGAAATTCCTAATATTTTTTGGCAAAAATGCAGAAAATCCTTTTATTTTGAGGTAAAAAGGCTGAAATTTCCCTTTTTTGGGGGCAAAAAGGCAGAAAATTCTCTTATTTTGGGGCAAAATTGCAGAAATTTCACTTATTTCAGGGTAATAAGTCAGAAATTCCCCTTATTTTAGAGCAAAAATGAAGAAATTTCCCTTTTTTATAGCAAAAAGTTATGCATTCCCCTTATTTTCGGGCAAAAAGGCAGAAATTCCTCGTATTTTGGAGCAAAATTGCAGAAATTCCAATAATTTTGGGGAAAAAGGCAGAAATTCCCTTTATTTTGGGGCAAAAATCAGAAATTCCTCTTACTTTGGGGCAAAATTCCAGAAATTTACTTTATTTTGGGGCAAAATTCAGGAATTTACCTTATTTTGGGGCAAAATTGCAGAAATTTCTCTTATTTGGGGCAAAATTGCAGAAATTTCACTTATTTTCAGGTAAAAAGGCTGAAATTTCCTTTATTTTGGGGCAAAAAGTAAGAAATTTTCCTTATTTTTGGGCAAAATTGCAGAAATTTTCCTTTTTTTAGGGCAAAAAGCAGAAATTCGTTATATTTAGTTGCAAAAAGGCAGAAATTTCCCTTATTTTGTGGTAATAAGGCTGAAATTCCTCTTATTTTGGAGAAAAAAGGCAAAAATTCCCCTTATTTTGGGGTAAAATTGCAGAAATTTCAAATATTTCAGGGCAAAATGGCAGAAATTCCCCTTATTTTTGGGAAAAAAATGAAATCCTAATTTTTGGCTAAAATTGAAGCAATTTCACTTATTTCGGGATAAAAAGGCAGAAATTCCACTTAATTTCGGGCAAAAAGGCAGAAATGACCCGTATTTTGGAGCAAAATTGCAGAAATTCCCCTAATATTGGTGCAAAAATGAAGAAATTTCCCTTTTTTATGGCAAAAAGGTATACATTCCCTTTATTTTCGGGAAAAAAGTCAGAAATTCCCCATATTTTGGAGCAAAATTGAAGAAATTCCCCTAATTTTGGGGCAAAAAGGCAGAAATTTCTTTTATTTTGGTACAAAATTGAAGAAATTTTCTTTATTTTTGGGAAAAAACAGAAATTCCCCATATTTTGGGGCAAAAAGGCAGAAATTCCCCTTATTTTGAGGTAAGAAGGCTGAAATTTCTTTTATTTTTGGGCAAAAAGGCAGAAATTCCCCTTATTTTGGGGCAAAAAGCAGACATTTCCCTTGTTGTGGGGTAAAATTTTAGAAATTTCACTTATTTCAGGGCAAAAAGTAAGAAATTCTCCTTTTTTGGGAAGCAAAAAGACAGAAATTCCGATTATTTTGGGGGAAAAGGAAGAAATTGCACTTATGTTGAGTCAAAAATGCGGAAAATCCCCTTATTTTGGTGCAAAAATAAAGAAATTTCCCTTTTTTATGGCAAAAGGTATACATTCCCTTTATTTTTGGGCAAAAAGTCAGAAATTCCCCATATTTTGGAGCAAAATTGAAGAAATTCCCCTAATTTTGGAGCAAAAAGGCAGAAATTCTTCTTATTTTCGGGTAAAACTGCAGAAATTTCACTTATTTCGCGGCAAAATGGCAGAAATTCCCCTTCTTTTCGGCGAAAAAGGCAGAAAATCCGCGTATTTTTGAGCAAAATTGCAGTACTTCACCTAATTTTTGGGGTATAAAATGCAGTAATTTTCTTTAATTTGGGGCAAAACAGCAGAAATTTCCCTTAATTCAGGGCAAAAGGCAGAAATTCCTTTTATTTTAGGGCAAAATTGCAGAAATTTCGCTTATTTGGAAGCAAAAAACAGAGATTCCCCTTATTTTCGGGCAAAATTGCAGAAATTTCCCTTGTTATGGGGGAAAATTGCAGAAATTTCCCTTATTTTAGG
This sequence comes from Micromys minutus, assembly GCF_963924665.1. Classification (NCBI taxonomy): domain Eukaryota; kingdom Metazoa; phylum Chordata; class Mammalia; order Rodentia; family Muridae; genus Micromys; species Micromys minutus. The sequence continues at coordinate 58,850 of NW_027667860.1, read as the reverse complement.
GCAAAATTGCAGAAATTTCACTTATTTCAGAAAAAAAAGCAAAAATTTTTCTTATTTTGGGGCAAAAATGCAGAAATTCCCATTATTTTGGGGCAAAGAGGCAGAAACACAATTTATTTTGGGGTAAAATTGCACAAATTTCACCTATTTCAGGGCAATAAGGCAGAAATTCCCCTTATTTTAAGGCAAAAAGGCAGAAATTCCTCTTATTATGGGTTAAAATTGCAGAAATTTCCTTTGTTTGGGGGCAAAAAGGTAAAAAATCCCCTTAATTTCGGGCAAAAATGCAGAAATTCCCCGTATTTTGGAGCAAAATTCCAGAAATTCCCCTAATATTGGGGCAAAAATGCAGAAATTCCCTTTATTTGGGGAAAAAGTCAGAAGTTCCCCTTATTTTCGGGAAAAGAGGCAGAAATTTCCTGTATTTTGAAGCAAAATTGCAGAAACTCCCCTAATTTGGGGGCAAAAAGGCAGAAATTCCCTATATGTTGGGGCAAAAAGACAGAAATTCTCCTTATTTTGGGGCAAAACTCAGAAATTCCTCTTATTTTGGTGCAAAATTAAAGAAATTTTGCTTATTTTGGGGCAAAATTGCAGAAATTTTCCAAATTTTAAAGCAAAATTGTATAAATTTCTTTTATTTTGGTTTACTATAGCAGAAAATTTTTTATTTTGTGGCAAATAGGCAGAAATTCCCCTCATTTTGTGGCAAAAAGGCACAAATTTTTCTTATTTTTGGCAAAATTGCAGAAATTTCATTTATTTCAGGGCAAAGTCAGAAATTCCTTTTATTTTGAGGCAAAAAGCAGAAATTTCTATTATTTTGGTACAAAATTGAAGAAATTTTCCTTATTTTAAAACAAAAAGGCAGAAATTCCCCATATTTTGGTGCAAAAGGCAGAAATTCCCCTTATTTTGAGGTAAAAAGTCTGAAATTTCCCTTATTTTGGGGCAAAAAGGCAGAAATTCCCTTTACTTTGTGGCAAAAAGGCAGAAATTCCCGTTAATTGGGGCAGAAAAGCAAAAATTTTCTTTATTTGGGGACAATAAGGCAGACATTCCCCATATTTTGTGGCAAAAAGGCAGAAATTCCCCTTATTTGGAGGTAAAATGCTGAAATTCCCCATATTTTGGGCAAAAAGGCAGAAATTCCCCTTATTTTGGGGCAAAATTGCAGAAATTTCACATATTACAGGGCAAAAAGTCAGAAATTTGCCTTATATTGGGGCAAAAAGCAGAAATTCCCCTAATTTTGTGGCCAAAACCAGAAATTCCCCATATTTTGGGGTAAAATTGAGGAAATTTCAAATATTTCAGGGCAAAAAGGCAGAAATTCCACTTTATTTCGGGCAATAACGCAGAAATTCCCCGTATTTTTGAGCAAAATTTCAGAAATTTCCCTTATATTGGTGCAAAAATGCAGAAATTCTCTTTATTTTGGTGCAATAAGGCAGAAATTCCCTGTATTTTGAAGCAAAATTTCACAAATTCCCCTAATTTTGAGGGAAAATGCAGAAATTTACATTATTTTAGAGCAAAAAGACAGAAATTATTCTTATTTCATGACAAAAAATCAGAAATTCCCCTTATTTTGTGGAAAAATTGCAGAAATTTCCCTTATTTTATGACAAAATTGCAAGAATTTTTCTTATTTTCGGCAAAATTGCAAAAATTTCACTTATTTTGGGGCACAAACGCAGAGATTCCCCTTATTATGAGGTAGAAATGCTGAAATTCCCCTTATTTTGGGGCAAAAAGACAGAAATTCCCCTTATTTTGTTGCAAAAATGCAGAAATTTCTCTTATTTTGGGGCAAAATTGCAGAAATTTCACTTATATCAGGGAAAAAGGCAGAAATTTTCTTTATTTTGGAGCAAAAAGGCAGAAATTCCTAATATTTTGTGGCAAAAATGCAGAAATTTCCCGTATTTTGAGGTAAAAAGGCTGAAATTCCCTTTACTTGGGGGCAAAACGGCAGAAATTCCTCATATTTTCTGGCAAAAAGGCAGAAATTTCTTTTATTTTAGGGCAAAATTGCAGAAATTTCACTTATTTCAGGGCATAATTCAAAAACTCATTTTATTTTGGGGCAAAAGGAGAGAAATTCTGTTTATTTTTGAGTAAAAAGGCAGAAATTTCAATTATTTTGAGGTAAAACGGCAGAATTTCCTCTTATTTTGGGGCAAAAATGAAGAAATTTCCCTTTTTGTGGCAATAAGGTATGCATTCCCCTTATTTTCGTGCAAAAAGGCATAAATTCCCTGTATTTTAGAGAAAAATTGCAGAAATTCCCCTAATTTTTGGGCAAAAGGCAGAAATTCCCTTTATTTTGGGGCAAAAATCAGAAATTCCTCTTACTTTGAGGCAAAATTCCAGAAATTTCCTTTATTTAGGGACAAAATTGCAGGAATTTACATTATTTTGGGGCAAAATTGCAGAAATTTTCCTTATTTGGGGCAAAATTGCAGAAATTTTTCTTATTTTCAGGTAAAAAGGCTGAAATTTCCTTTATTTTGGGGCAAAAAGAAAGAAATTCCCCTTATTTTAAGGCAAAATTGCAGAAATTTTCCTTATTTTGGGGCAAAAAAGCAGAAATTCCTTATATTTTGTGGCCAAAAGGCAGAAATTTCACTTATTTTGAGGTAATAAGGCTGAAATTCCCCTTATTTTGAGGCAAAAAGGCTAAAATTCCTCTTATTTTGGGGTAAAATTGCAGAAATTTCAAATATTTCAGGGCAAAATGGCAGAAATTCCCCTTATTTTGGAGCAAAAAGATGAAATCCTAATTTTTGGCTAAAATTGAAGAAATTTCACTTATTTCGGGACAAAAAGGCAGAAATTCCACTTAATTTCAGGCAAAAAGGCAGAAATGACCCGTATTTTGGAGCAAAATTGCAGAAATTCCACTAATATTGGTGCAAAAATGCAGAAATTTCCTTTATTTTTGGGCAAAAAGGCCGAAATTTCTTTTATTTTGGTACAAAATTGAAGAAATTTTCCTTATTTTGGGGCAAAAAGCAGAAATTCCCCATATTTGGGGGCAAAAAGGCAGAAATTCCCCTTATTTTGAGGTAAGAAGGCTGAAATTTCTTTTATTTTGGGGCAAAAAGGCAGAAATTCCCCAAATTTTGGGGCAAAAAGCAGACATTTTTCTTATTTTGGGGTAAAATTTTAGAAATTTCACTTATTTCAGGGCAAAAAGTAAGAAATTCCCCTTTTTTGGGGGGCAAAAAGACAGAAATTCCATTTATTTTTGGGGAAAAGGCAGAAATTGCAATTATTTTGAGTCAAAAAGGCGGAAAATCCCCTTATTTTGGTGCAAAAATAAAGAAATTTCCCTTTTTTATGGCAAAAAAGTATACAGTCCCTTTATTTTCGGGCAAAAAGGCAGAAATTCCCCGTATTTTGGAGTAAATTGCAGAAATTTCCCTAATTTTGGGGCAAAAAGGCAGAAATTCTTCTTATTTTCGGGTAAAACTGCAGAAATTTCACTTATTTCGCGGCAAAATGGCAGAAATTCCCCTTCTTTTCGGCGAAAAAGGCAGACAATTCGCGTATTTTGGAGCAAAATTGCAGTAATTACCAAATTTTTGGGGTATAAAATGCAGTAATTTACTTTAATTTGGGGCAAAATAGCAGAAATTCCTCTTAATTCGGGGCAAAAGGCAGAAATTCCCCTTATTTTAGGGCAAAATTGCAGAAATTTCCCTTATTAGGAAGCAAAAAACAGAAATTCCCCTTATTTTCGGGCAAAATTGAGAAATTTCCCTTATTATGGAGAAAAATTGCAGAAATTTCCCTTATTTTAGGGCAAAATTGCAGAAATTTCACTTAATTCAGAGAAAAAAAAGCAAAAATTTTTCTTCTTTTGGGGCAAAAAGGCAGAAATTCTCATTATTTTGGGGCAAAGAGGCAGAAACTCACATTATTTTGGGGTAAAATTGCAGAAATTTCACATATTTTAGGGCAAAAGGGAGAAATTCCTCTTATTTTAAGGCAAAAAGGCAGAAATTCCTCTTATTATGGGATAAAATTGCAGAAATTTCCTTTGTTTGGGGGCAAAAAGTTAGAAAATCCCCTTAATTTTGGGCAAAAAGGCAGAAATTCCCCATATTTTGGAGCAAAATTGCAGAAATTCTTCTAATATTGGGGCAAAATTGCAGAAATTCCCTTTATTTGGGGCAAAAAGGCAGAAGTTTTCATTATTTTCGGGAAAAGAGGCAGAAATTTCCTGTATTTTGAAGCAAAATTGCAGAAACTCCCCTAATTTGGGGGCAAAAACTCAGAAATTCCCTATATGTTGGGACGAAAAGACAGAAATTCTCCTTATTTTGGGGCAAAACTCAGAAATTCCACTTATTTTGGGGCAAAATTGAAGAAATTTTCCTTATTTTGGGGCAAAATTGCAGAAATTTTCCAAATTTTGAAGCAAAATTGTATAAATTTCTTTTATTTTGGTATAGAATTACAGAAATTTTTTTTATTTTGTGGCAAATAGGCAGAAATTCCCCTCATTTTGTGGCAAAAAGGCACAAATTTTTCTTATTTTTGGGCAAAATTGAAGAAATTTCATTTATTTCAGGGCAAAGTCAGAAATTCTTTTTATTTTCGGGCAAAAAACAGAAATTTCTATTATTTTGGTACAAAATTGAAGAAATTTTCCTTATTTTAAAACAAATAGGCAGAAATTCCCTATATTTTGGGGCAAAAGGCAGAAATTCCTCTTATTTTGAGGTAAAAAGTCTGAAATTCCCCTAATTTTGGGGCAAAAAAGCAGAAATTCTCTTTACTTTGTGGCAAAAAAGCAGAAATTCCCATTAATAGGGGCAGAAAAACAAAAATTTTCTTTATTTGGGGGCAATAAGGCAGACATTCCCCATATTTTGTGGCAAAAAGGCAGAAATTCCCCTTATTTGGAGGTAAAATGCTGAAATTCCCCATATTTTGGGCAAAAAGGCAGAAATTCCCCTTATTTTGGGCAAAATTGCAGAAATTTCACTTATTTCAGGGCAAAAAGTCAGAAATTTGCCTTATTTTGGGGCAAAAAGCAGAAATTCCCCTAATTTTGTGGCCAAAAACAGAAATTCCCCTTTATTTTGGGGTAATATTGCGGAAATTTCAAATATTTCAGGGAAAAAAGGCAGAAATTCCACTTTATTTCGGGCAATAAGGCAGAAATTCTCCGTAATTTGAGCAAAATTTCAGAAATTCCCCTTATATTGGTGCAAAAATGCAGAAATTCTCTTTATTTTGGTGAAATAAAGCAGAAATTCCCCGTATTTTGAAGCAAAATTACACAAATTCCCCTAATTTTGAGGGAAAATGCAGAAATATACATTATTTTGGGGCAAAAAGACAGAAATTTTTCTTATTTCATGACAAAAAATCAGAAATTCCCCTTATTTTGGGGCAAAATTGCAGAAATTTCCCTTATATTATGGCAAAATTGCAAAAATTTTTCTTATTTTCGGCAAAATTGCAGAAATTTCACTAATTTTGGGGCACAAACGCAGAGATTCCCCTTATTATAAGGTAAAAATGCTGAAATTCCCCTTATTTTGAGGCAAAAAGACAGAAATTCCCCTTATTTTGTTGCAAAAATTCAGAAATTTCCCTTATTTTGGGGCAAAATTGCAGAAATTTCACTTATTTCAGGGAAAAAAGGCAGAAATTTTCCTTATTTTGGAGCAAAAATGCAGAAATTCCTAATATTTTGTGTCAAAAATGCAGAAATTCCCCTTATTTTGTGGTAAAAAGGCTGAAATTCCCCTTACTTAGGGGCAAAAAGGCAGAAATTCCCCATATTTTGTGTCAAAAATGCAGAAATTTCTTTTATTTTAGGGCAAAATTGCAGAAATTTCACTTATTTCAGGGCATAATTCAAAAACTCCTTTTATTTTGGGGCAAAAAGAGAGAAATTCCATTTATTTTTGGGTAAAAAGGCTGAAATTTCAATTATTTTGAGGTAAAAAGGCAGAATTTCCTCTTATTTTGGGGCAAAAATGAAGAAATTTCCGTTTTTTTGTGGCAAAAGGTATACATTCCCCTTATTTTCTGGCAAAAAAGCAGAAATTCCCCATATTTTTGAGCAAAATTGCAGAAATTCCTATAATTGTGGGGCAAAAATACAGAAATTCCCTATATGTTGGGGCAAAAAGTCAGAAATTCTCCTTATTTTTGGGCAAAACTCAGAAATTCCACTTATTTTGGGGCAAAATTGCAGAAATTTCACTTATTTCAAGGGAAAAAACCAGAAATTTTCCATATTTTTGAGCAAAATGGCAAAAATTCTGAATATTTTGTGGCAAAAATGCAGATATGCCCCTTATTTTGAGGTAAAAAGCTGAAATTCCCCTTATTTAGGGGCAAAAAGGCAGAAATTTCCCTTATTTTGGGGCAAAAAGACAGAAATTCCCCTTATTTTGTGGCAAAAAGGCAGAAATTTCTTTTATTTTGGGTCAATATTGCAGAAATTTCACTTATTTCAGAGCATAACTCAAAAATTCCTTTTATTTTGGGGCAAATAAACAGAAATTCCGTTTATTTTTGGGTAAAATGGCAGAAATTTCCCGTATTTTGGAGCAAAATTGCAGAAATTTCACTTATTTCAGGGTAATAAGTCAGAAATTTTCCTTATTTTGGGGCAAAAAGACAGAAATTCCCTTTGTTTTGGGGGAAAAAGACATAAATTCCACTTATTTAGAGGCAAAAAGTCAGAAATTCTTCTTAGTTTGGAGCAAAAATAAAGAAATTTCCCTTTTTTATGGCTAAAAGGTATGCATTCCTCTTATTTTTTGGCAAAAAGGCTGAAATTCCCCGTATTTTGGAGCAAAATTGAAGAAATTTCCCAAATTGTGGGACAAAAAGGTAGAAATTCCCTATATGTTGGGGCAAAAAGACAGAAATTCTCCTTATTTTGGGGCAAAACTCAGAAATTTCACTTATTTTGGGGCAAAATTCCAGAAATTTCCCATATTTAGGGGCAAAATTGCAGAAATTTCACTTATTTTGGGGCAAAATTGCAGAAATTTCATTATTTCAGGGAAAAAAGGCAGAAATTTTTTTTATTTTGGGGCAAAAAGGCAGAAATTCCTAATATTTTGTGGCAAAAATGCAGAAATTCCCCTTATTTTGAGGTAAAAAGGCTGAAATTACCCTTATTTGGGGGCAAAAAGGCAGAAATTTCCCTTATTTTGGGGCAAAATTGCAGAAATTTCACTTATTTCAGAGTAATAAGTCAGAAATTCCTTTTATTTTGGGGCAAAAAGACAGAAATTCCCTTTGTTTTGGGGGAAAAAGACAGAAATTCCACTTATTTAGAGGCAATAATGCAGAAATTCCCCTTATTTTGGGGCAAAAATGAAGAAATTTCTCTTTTTTTCTGGCAAAATGGTATGCATTCTCCTTATTTTCGGGCAAAAAGGCAGAAATTCCCCATATTTTGGAGTAAAATTGCCGTAATTCCCCTAATTTTGGGGCAAAAGGCAGAAATTCTCTTTATTTTGGGGCAAAAGTCAGAAATTCCCCTTACTTTGGGGCAAAATTCCAGAAATTTCCTTCATTTTGGGGCAAAACTGCAGGAATTTACCTTATTTTGTGGTAAAATTGCAGAAATTTCATTTATTTGGTGCAAAATTGCAGAAATTTCACTTATTTTCAGGTAAAAAGGCTGAAATTTCCTTTTTTTTAAGGCATAAAGGGACAAATTCCCCTTATTTTCGAGCAAAATTGCAGAAATTTTACTTATTTTGGGGCAAAAAGGCAGAAATTCCTTATATTTTGTGGCAAAAAGGCAGAAATTTCCCTTATTTTGAGGTAATAGGGCTGAAATTCCCCTTATTTTGAAGCAAAAAGGCAGAAATTCCCCTTATTTTGGGGTAAAATTGCAGAAATTTCAAATATTTCAGGGCAAAATGGCAGAAATTTCCCTTATTTGGGGGCAAAAAGATGAAATCCCTAATTTTTGGCTAAAATTGAAGTAATTTTACTTATTTCAGGACAAAAGGCCGAAATTCCACTTAATTTCGGGCAAAAAGGTAGAAATGACCCGTATTTTGAAGCAAAAGTGCAGAAATTCCCCTAATATTTGAACAAAAATGCAGAAATTCCTTTTATTTTGGGGCAAAAAGGCAGAAATGCTCCATATTTTGGTGCAAAAAGGCTGAAATTTCCCTTATTTTGAGGTAAAATGCTGAAATTCCCCATATTTTGGGGCAAAAGGCAGAAATTCCCCATATTTTGGGGCAAAAGGCAGAAATTACCTTTATTTCTGGGCAAAAAGTCACAAATTTCTTTTATTTTGGGCAAAATTGCAGAAATTTCATTTATTTCAGGGCAAAAAGTCAGAAATTCCCCTTATTTTGGGGCAAAAAGCAGATATTTCTTTTATTATGGTACAAAATTGAAGAAATTTTTTATATTTTGGAATAAAAAGGCAGAAATTCCCCATATTTTGGGGCAAAAGGCAGAAATTCTTCTTATTTTGAGGTAAAATGCAGAAATTCCCCAAATATTGGGGGAAATGCAAAAATTCCCTTTATTTTGGGGCTAAAAGGCAAAAAAATCCCTGTATATTGGAGCAAAATTGCAGAAATTCACCTAATTTTGGGTTAAAAATACAGTAATTTCCTTTATTTTGGGGCAAAAATGCAGAAATTATTTTTATTTGTGGCAAAAGGCAGAAATTCCCCTTATTTTAGGGCAAAATTGCAGAAATTCTCCTTATTTTGGGGCAAAAGACAGAAATTCCCTTTATTTTAGGGCAAAATTGCAGAAATTTCCCTTATTTGTGGGCAAAAAACAGAAATTCCACTTATTTTGGGGCAAAATTCCAGAAATTTCCCTTCTTATGGGGAAAAATTGCAGAAATTTCCCTTATTTTAGGGCAAAATTGCAGAAATTTCACTTATTTCAGAAAAAAAAGCAAAAATTTTACTTCTTTGGGGGCAAAAAGACAGAAATTCACCTTATTTTGGGGTAAAATTGCAGAAATTTCACATATTTCTGGGCAAAAAGGCAGAAATTTCCATTATTTTGGGGCAAAATTACAGAAATTTCACTTATTTCAGGGTAATAAATCAGAAATTTTTTTTTATTTTGGGGCAAAAAAAACAGAAATTCTCTTTGTTTTGGGGGAAAAAGACAGAAATTCCACTTATTTAGAGGCAAAAAGGCAGAAATTCTTCTGATTTTGGAGCAAAAATGAAGAAATTTCCATTTTTTATGGCAAAAAGGTATGCATTCCCCTAATTTTCGGGCAAAAAGGCAGAAATTCCACGTACTTTAAAGCAAAATTGCAGAAATTCCCCTAATTGTGGGGCAAAAAGGCAGAAATTCTCTATATGTTGAGGCAAAAAGACAGAAATTCTCCTTATTTTGGGGCAAAACTCAGAAATTCCACTTATTTTGGGGCAAAATTCCAGAAATTTTTCTTATTTTGGGGCAAAATTGCAGAAATTTCACTTATTTTAGGGCAAAACTGCAGGAATTTACATTATTTTGGGGCAAAATTGCAGAAATTTTCCTTATTTGGGGCAAAATTGCAGAAATTTCACTTATTTTCAGGTAGAAAGGCTCAAATTTCTTTTATTTTGGGCAAAAAGGGAGAAATTCCCCTTATTTGGCGCAAGATTGCAGAAATTTTCCTTATTTTGGGGCAAAAAGGCAGAAATTCCTTATATTTTGTGGCAAAAAGGCAGAAATTTCCCTTATTTTGAGGTAATAAGGGTGAAATTCCCCTTATTTTGGGGCAAAAAGCAGAAATTCCCCTTATTTTGGGGTAAAATTGCAGAAATTTCAAATATTTCATGGCAAAATGGCAGAAATTCCCCTTATTTTGGGGCAAAAAATGAAATCCATAATTTTTGGCTAAAATTGAAAAAATTTCACTTATTCGGAACAAAAAGGCAGAAATTCCACCTAATTTCGGGCAAAAATGCAGAAATGACCCTTATTTTGGAGCAAAAGTGCAAAAATTCCCCTAATATTGGTGCAAAAATGCAGATATTCCCTTTATTTTGGGGCAAAAAGGCAGAAATTCTCCATATTTTGGTGCTAAAAGGCTGACATTCCCCTTATTTTGAGGTAAAATGCTGAAATTCCCCATATTTTGGGGCAAAAGGCAGAAATTATTTTTATTTTGGGGCAAAAAGGCACAAATTTCCCTTATTTTCGAGCAAAATTGCAGAAATTTCATTTATTTCAGGGCAAAAAGACAGAAATTCCCCTTATTTTGGGGCAAAAAGCAGAAATTTCTTTTATTATGGTACAAAATTGAAGAAATTTTTTTTATTTTGGAACAAAAAGGCAGAAATTCCCCATATTTTGGGGCAAAAGGAAGAAATTCTTCTTATTTTGAGGTAAAATGCAGAAATTCCCCTTACTTAGAGGTAAAATGCAAAAATTCCCCAAATATTGGGGGAAAATGCAGAAATTCCCTTTATTTTGGGGCTAAAAGGCAGAAAATCCCCATATATTGGAGCAAAATTGCATAAATTCACCTAATTTTGGGTTAAAAATACAGTAATTTTCTTTATTTTGGGGCAAAAAGGCCGAAATTCTTCTTACTTTGGGGCAAAAGGCTGAAATTCCCCTTATTTTCGGGCAAAAAGTCAGAAATTCCCCATTATTTTGGGGCAAATAGACAGAAATTTTGTTTATTTTTTGGGAAAAGGCAGAAATTGCACTCATTTTGAGTCAAAAAGGCAGAAAATCCTTTTATTTTGGGGCAAAAATGAAGAAATTTCCCTTTTTTATGGCAAAAAGGTATACATTCCCTTTATTTTCGAGCAAAAAGGTAGTAATTCCTCATATTTTGGAGCAAAATTCCAAAAATTCTCCTAATTTTGTGGCAATAAAGCAGACATTCCCCTTATTTTGAGATAAAACTGCAGAAATTTCACTTATTTCGCGGCAAAATGGCAGAAATTCCCCTTATTTTCGGCGAAAAAGGCAGAAAATCCCAATATTTTGGAGCAAAATTGCAGAAATTCACCTAATTTTGGGTTAAAAATACAGTAATTTTCTTTATTTTGGGGCAAAAAGGCAGAAATTCTTTTTATTTTGGGGCAAAAGGCAGGAATTCCTATTATTTTAGGGCAAAATTGCATAAAATCTCCTTATTTTGGGGCAAAATACAGAAATTCCCCTTATTTTAGGGCAAAATTGCAGAAATTTCCCTTATCTGGGGGCAAAAAACAGAAATTCCCCTTATTTGGGGGCAAAATTGCAGAAATTTCCCTTATTATGGGGAAAAATTGCAGAAATTTCCCTTATTTTAGGACAACATTGCAGAAATTTCACTTAGTTCAGAGAAAAAAAGGAAATATTTTTCTTATTTTGGGGCAAAAGGCAGAAATTCCCATTATTTTGGGGCAAAAAGGCAGAAATTCACCTTATTTTGGGGTAAAATTGCAGAAATTTCACATATTTCAGGGCAAAAAGGCAGAAATTTCCCTTATTTGGGGGCAAAATTGCAGAAATTTCACTTATTTCAGGGTAATAAGTCAGAAATTTTCTTTATTTTGGGGCAAAAAGACAGAAATTCCCTTTGTTTTGGGAGAAAAAGTCAGAAATTCCACTTATTTAGAGGCAAAAAGGCAGAAATTCACTTTATTTTGGAGCAAAAATGAAGAAATTTCATTTTTTTATGGCAAAAAGTTATGCATTCCCTTTATTTTCGGGCAAAAAGGCAGGAATCCCTCGTATTTTGAAGCAAAATTTTAGAAATTCCCGTAATTGTGTGGCAAAAACGCAGAAATTCTCTATATGTTGGGGCAAAAAGACAGAAATTCTTCTTATTTTGGGGCAAAAGGCAGAAATTCCCCTCATTTTGGGGCAAAAATGCACAAATTTCCTTTATTTTCGGGCAAAATTGCAGAAATTTCATTTATTTCAGGGTAAAGAGTCAGAAATTCCCCTTATTTTGGGGCAAAAAGCAGAAATTTCTTTTATTATGGTACAAAATTGAAGAAATTTTCCTTATTTTGAAACAAAAAGGCAGAAATTCCCCATATTTTGGGGCAAAAGGCAGACATTCTTCTTATTTTGAGGTAAAATGCAGAAATTCCCCAAATATTGGGGGAAAAGGCAGAAATTCTTTTTATTTTGGGCCTAAAAGGCAGAAATTCCCCGTATTTTGAAGCAAAATTGCAGCAATTCTCATAATTTTCAGGCAAAAAGGCAGAAATTCTCCTTATTTTGGGGCAAAAAGACAGAAAATCTTCTTTTATTCGGGAGCAAAATCAGAAATTTCCCTTATTTTGGGGCAAAATTGCAGAAATTTCACTTATTTCAGAAAAAAATGCAAAAAATTTCTTATTTTGGGGCAAAAGGCAAAAATTTCTTTTATTTTGGTAAAAAATTGCAGAAATTTTTCTTATTTTGGGGCAAAAAGTGAGAAATTCCTCTTATTTTGAGGTAAAGAGGCTGAAATTCCCCTTATTTTCGGGCAAAAAGTCAGAAATTCCCCTTTGTTGGGGCAAAAAGACAGAAATTTCGTTTATTTTTGGAGAAAAGGCAGAAATTGCACTTATTTTGAGTCAAAAAGGCGGAAAATCCCCTTATTTTGGGGCAATAATAAAGAAATTTCCCTTTTTTATGGCAAAAAGGTATAAATTCCTATTATTTTCGGGCAAAAAGGCAGAAATTTCCCGTATTTTGGAGCAAAATTGCAGAAATTCCTCTAATTTTGGGGCAAAAAGGCCGAAATTCCACTTATTTTGGGGTAAAACTGCAGATATTTCACTTATTTCGCGGCAAAATGACAGAAATACCCCTTATTCTCGGTGAAAAAGGCAGAAAATCCCCATATTTTGGAGCAAAATTGCAGAAATTCACCTAATTTTAGGGTAAAAAATACAGTAATTTTCTTTATTTTGGGACAAAAATGCAGAAATTCTCCTTATTTTGGGGCAAAAGGCAGAAATTCCCCTTATTTTAGGGCAAAATTGCAAAAATTTCCCTTATTTGGGGGCAAAAAACAGAAATTCCCCTGATTTTGGGGCAAAATTGCAGAAATTTCCCTTATTATCGGAAAAAATTGCATTAATTTCCCTTATTTTAGTGCAAAATTGCAGAAATTTCAATTATTTTAGAGAAAAAAAGCAAAAATTTTTCTTCTTTTGGGGCAAAAAGGAAGAAATTCCCATTATTTTGAAGCAAAAAGGCAGAAATTCATCTTATTTTGAGGTAAAATTGCAGAAATTTCACATATTTCAGGGCAAAAAGGCAGAAATTTCCCTTATTTTGGGGCAAAATTGCAGAAATTTCACTTATTTCAGGGTAATAAGTAGAAATTTTCCTTATTTTGGGGCAAAAAAGACAGAAATTCCCTTTGTTTTGGGGGAAAAATACAGAAACTCCACTCATTTAGAGGCAAAAAGGCAGAAATTCTTTTTATTTTGGGGCAAAAGGCAGAAATTCCCATTATTTTAGGGCAAAATTGCAGAAATTTCTATTATTTGGGGGCAAAAAACAGAAATATCCCTTATTTTGGGGCAAAATTGCAGAAATTTCCCTTATTATGGGGAAAAATTGCAAAAATTTCCCTTATTTTAGGGCATCATTGCAGAAATTTCACTTATTTCAGATAAAAAAAAAGAAAAATTTTTCATATTTTGGGGCAAAAAAGCAGAAATTTCCATTATTTTGGGGCAAAAAGGCAGAAATTCACCTTATTTTGGGGTAAAATTGCAGAAATTTCACATATTTGAGGGCAAAAAGGCCCAAATTTCCCTTATTTGGGGGCAAAATTACAGAAATTTCACTTATTTCAGGGTAATAAGTCAGAAATTTTCTTTATTTTGGGGCAAAAAAGACAGAAATTCCCTTTGTTTTGGGGGAAAAAGTCAGAAATTCCACTTATTTAGAGGCAAAAAGGCAGAAATTCAATTTATTTTGGAGCAAAAATGAAGAAATTTCACTTTTTTATGGCAAAAAGGTATGCATTCCCCTTATTTTCGGGCAAAAAGGCAGAAATTCCTTGTATTTTGGAGCAAAATTGCAGAAATACCCGTAATTGTGTGGCAAAAACGCAGAAATTCTCTATATGTTGGGGCAAAAAGACAGAAATTCTTTTTATTTTGGGGCAAAAGGCAGAAATTCCCCTCATTTTGGGGCAAAAATGCACAAATTTCCCTTATTTTCGGGCAAAATTGCAGAAATTTCATTTATTTCAGGGTAAAGAGTCAGAAATTCCCCTTATTTTGGGGCAAAAAGCAGAAATTTCTCTTATTATGGTACAAAGTTGAAGAAATTTTCCTTATTTTGGAACAAAAAGGCAGAAATTCCCCATATTTTGGGGCAAAAGGCAGAAATTGTTCTTATTTTGAGGTAAAATGCAGAAATTCCCCTTATTTAGAGGTAAAATGCAGAAATTCCCCAAATATTGGGGGAAAATGAAGAAATTTCCTTTATTTTGTGGCTAAAAGGCAGAAATTCTCCATATTTTGAAGCAAAATTGCAGAAATTCTCATAATTTTCAGGCAGAAAGGCAGAAATTCTCCTTATTATGGGGCAAAAAGACAGAAAATCTCCTTTTATTCGGGAGCAAAATCAGAAATTTCCCTTATTTTGGGGCAAAATTGCAGAAATTTCCTTTACATTTGGGCAAAATTGCAGAAATTTCCTTTATTTTGGGGCAAAATTGCAGAAATTTCACTTATTTCAGAAAAAAATGCAGAAATTTTCTTATTTTGGGGCAAAAAGGCAGAAATTTTTTTTATTTTGGTACAAAATTGCAGAAATTTTTCTTATTTTGGGGCAAAAAGGCAGAAATTCTCCATATTTTGAGGTAAAAAGGCTGAAATTCCCCTTATTTTCGGGCAAAAAGTCAGAAATTCCCCTTATGTTGGGGCAAAAAGACAGAAATTTCGTTTATTTTTGGAGAAAAGGCAGAAATTGCACTTATTTTGAGTCAAAAAGTCGGAAAATCTCCTTATTTTAGGGCAAAAATGAAGAAATTTTCCTTTTTTATGGCAAAAAGGTATACATTCCCATTATTTTCGGGCAAAAAGGCAGAAATTTCCCGTATTTTGGAGCAATATTTCAGAAATTCCTCTAATTTTGGGGCAAAAAGGCCAAAATTCCCCTTATTTTGGGGTAAAACTGCAGATATTTCACTTATTTCGCGGCAAAATGACAGAAATTCCCCTTATTCTCGGCGAAAAAGGCAGAAAATCCTAATATTTTGGAGCAAAATTGCAGAAATTCACCAAATTTTGGGGTAAAAAAATACAGTAATTTTCTTTATTTTGGGACAAAAATGCAGAAATTCTCCTTATTTTGGGGCAAAAGGCAGAAATTCCCCTTATTTTAGGGCAAAATTGCAAAAATTTCCCTTATTTGGGGGCAAAAAACAGAAATTCCCCTTATTTTGGGGCAAAATTGCAGAAATTTCCCTTATTATCAGAAAAAATTGCATTAATTTCCCTTATTTTAGTGCAAAATTGCAGAAATTTCACTTATTTTAGAGAAAAAAAGCAAAAATTTTTATTCTTTTTGGGCAAAAAGGAAGAAATTCCCACTATTTTGGGGCAAAAAGGCAGAAATTCATCTTATTTTGAGGTAAAATTGCAGAAATTTCACATATTTCAGGGCAAAAAGGCAGAAATTTCCCTTATTTTGGGGCAAAATTGCAGAAATTTCACTTATTTCAGGGTAATAAGTAGAAATTTTCCTTATTTTGGGGCAAAAAAGACAGAAATTCCCTTTGTTTTGGAGGAAAAATACAGAAATTCCACTCATTTAGAGGCAAAAAGGCAGAAATTCCCCTTATTTTGGAGCAAAAATGAAGAAATTTCCATTTTTTATGGCAAAAAGTATGCATTCCCCTTATTTTCCGGCAAAAAGGCAGAAATTCCCCGTATTTTGGAGCAAAATTGCAGAAATTCCCCTAATTGTGGGGCATAAAGGCAGAAATTCTCTATATTTGGAGCAAAAAGACAAAAATTCTCCTTATTTTGGGGCAAAACTCAGAAATTCCACTTTTTTTGGGGCAAAATTCCAGAATTTTCCCTTATTTTGGGGCAAAATTGCAGAAATTTCTCTTATTTTGGTGCAAAATTGCAGAAATTCCCCTAATTTTGAGGCAAAAATGCTGAAATTTCCGTTATTTGGGGGCAGAAAGGCAGAAATTACCCTTATTTTGAGGCAAAATTGCAAAAATTTCACTTATTTCAGGGTAATAAGTCAGAAATTCCCCTTATTTTGGGACAAAAAAGACAGAAATTCCCTTTGTTTCGGGGGAAAAAATACAGAAATTCCACTTATTTAGAGGCCAAAAGGCAGAAATTCCCTGTATTTTGGAGCAAAAATGAAGAAATTTCCCTTTTTTATGGCAAAAAAATATGCATTCCCCTTATTTTCAGGCAAAAAAGGCAGAAATTCTCCGTATTTTGGAGCAAAATTTAGAAATTCCCCTAATTTTGGGGCAAAAGGCAGAAATTCCCTTTATTTTGGTGCAAAAATCAGAAATTTCCCTTACTTTGAGGCAAAATTCAAGAAATTTCCTTTATTTTGGGGCAAAATTGCAGGAATTTCCCTTATTTGGGGCAAAATTGCAGAATTTTCACTTATTTTCAGGTATAAAGGCCTAAATTTCCTTTATTTTGGGGCAAAAAGTGAGAAATTCCTTTTATTTTGGGGCAAGATAGCAGAAGTTTTCCTTATTTTGGGGCAAAAAGGCAGAAATTCCTTATATTTTGTGGCAAAAAGGCAGAAATTTCCCTTATTTTGAGATAATAAGGCTGAAATTCCCCTTTATTTTGGAACAAAAAGGCAGAAATTCCCCTTATTTTGGGGTAAAATTGCAGAAATTTCAAATATTTCATGGCAAAATGGCAGAAATTCCCCTTATTTTGGGGCAAAAAGATGAAATCCCTAATTTTTGGCTAAAATTGAAGAAATTTCACTTATTTCGGGACAAAAAGGCAGAAATTCCACTTAATTTCTGGCAAAAAAGGCAGAAATGACCCGTATTTTGGAGCAAAATTGCAGAAATTCCCCTAATATTTGTGCAAAAATGCAGAAATTCCCTTTATTTTGGGGCAAAAAGGCAGAAATTCTCCATATTTTGGTGCAAAAAGGCTGAAATTCCCCTTATTTTGAGGTAAAATGATGAAATTCTCCATATTTTGGGGCAAAAGGCAGAAATTCCTCTTATTTTGGGGCAAAAAGGCACAAATTTCCCTTATTTTCAGGAAAAATTGCAGAAATTTTATTTATTTCAGGGCAAAAAGTCAGAAATTCCTCTTATTTTGGGGCAAAATTGCAGAAATTTCCTTTACATTGGGGCAAAATTGCAGAAATTTCCCTTATTTTGGGGCAAAATTGCAGAAATTTCACTTATTTCAGGGAAAAAAAGCAGAAATTTTCTTATTTTGGGGCAAAAAGGCAGAAATTTCTTTTATTTTGGTACAAAATTGCAAAAATTTTTCTTATTTCGCAGCCAAATGGCAGAAATTCTACTTATTTTCGGCGAAAAAGGCAGAAAATCACCGTATTTTGGAGCAAAATTGCAGAAATTTCCCTAATTGTGGGGCAAAAATGCAGAAATTCCCTATATGTTGGGGCAAAAACACAGAAATTCTCCTTATATTGGGGCAAAACTCAGAAATTTCACTTATTTTGGGTCAAAATTCCAGAAATTTTTCTTATTTTGGGGCAAAATTGCAGAAATTTCACTTATTTTGGGACAAAATTGCAGAAATTTCACTTATTTCAGGGAAAAAAGGCAGAATTTTTCTGCATTTTAAGCACAATGTCAGAAATTCTTAATATTTTGTGGCAAAAATGCAGAAATTCCCCTTATTTTGAGGTAAAAAGCCTGAAATTCCCCCTTATTTGGGGGCAAAAAGGCTGAAATTTCCCTTATTTTTGGGCAAAAAGACAGAAATTCCCCTTAATTTGTGGAAAAAAGGCAGAAATTTCTTTTATTTTGGGGCAAAATTGCAGAAATTTCACTTATTTCAGGGCATAATTAAAAAATTCCTTTTATTTTGGAGCAAAAAGCCAGAAATTCCGTTTATTTTTGGTAAAAAGTCAGAAATTTCACTTATTTTGAGGTAAAAAGGCAGAAATTCCCCATATTTTGGGGCAAAAATGAAGAAATTTCCTTTCTTTGTGCGAAAAGGTATACATTCCCTTTATTTTCGGGAAAAAAGCAGAAATTCTCCCTATTTTGGAGCAAAATTGCAGAAATTCCCCTAGTTGTGGGGCAAAAATGCAGAAATTCCCTCTTTATTGGGGCAAAAAGACAGAAATCCTTTTTTTTGGGGGGCAAAACTCAGAAATTCCACTTATTTTAGGGCAAAATTCCAAAAATTTCTCTTATTTTGGGGCTAAATTGCAGAAATTTCACTTATTTTAAGGCAAAATTGCAGAAATTTCAATTATTTCAGAGAAAAATTGCAGAAATTTTTCATATTTTGGAGCACAATGGCAGAAATTCTTAATATTTTGTGGCAAAAATGCAAAATTCCCCTTATTTTGAGGTAAAAAGGCTGAAATTCCCCTTATTTGGGGGCAAAAATGAAGAAATTTCCCTTTATTATTGGACAAAAAGACAGAAATTCCCCTTATTTTGTGGCAAAAAGGCAGAATTTTTTTTTTATTTTCGGGCAAAATTGCAGAAATTTCACATATTTCAAGACATAATTCAAAAATTCCTTTTATTTTGGGACAAAAAGACAGAAATTCCGTTTATTTTGGGGTGAAAAGGCAGAAATTTCACTTATTTTGAGGTAAAGAGGCAGAAATAACTCTTATTTTGGGGCAAAAATGAAGAAATTTACCTTTTTTGTGGCAAAAGGTATACATTCCCCTTATTTTTAGGCAAAAAAGCAGAAATTCCCCTTATTTTGGAGCAAAATTGCAGAAATTCCCCTAATTGTGGGTCAAAAAGGCAGAAATTCCCTATATGTTAGGGCAAAAAGACAGAAATTCTTCTTATTTTGGGGCAAAACTATGAAATTCCACTTATTTTTGGGAAAAATTCCAGAAATTTCCTATTTTTTGGGGCAAAATTGCAGAAATTTCACTTATTTTCTGGCAAAATTGCAGAAATTTCACTTATTTCAGGGTAATAAGTCAGAAATTTTCCTTCTTTTGGGGAAAAAAAACAGAAATTCCCTTTGTTTTGGGGAAAAAAGACAGAGAAATTCCACTTATTTAGAGTCAAAAATGAGGAAATTCCCCTTATTTTGGAGCAAAAATGAAGAAATTTCCTTTTTTTATGGCAAAAAGTTATGCATTCCTCTTATTTTCGGGCAAAAAGGCAGAAATTCCCCGTATTTTGGAGCAAAATTGCAGAAATTCCCCTAATTGTGGGGCATAAAGGCAGAAATTCTCTATATGTTGGAGCAAAAAGACAGAAATTCTCCTTATTTTGGGGCAAAACTCAGAAATTCCACTTCTTTTGGGGCAAAAATCCAGAAATTTCTTTTATTTTGGGGCAAAATTGCAGAAATTTCACTTATTTTGAGGCAAAATTGCAGAAATTTCACTTATTTCAGGGTAATAAGTCAGAAATTCCCCTTATTTTGGGGCAAAAAAGACAGAAATTCCCATTGTTTTGGGGGAAAAAAACAGAAATTCCACTTATTCAGAGGCAAAAATGCAGAAATTCCCCTTATTTTGGAGCAAAAATGAAGAAATTTCCCTTTTTTATGGCAAAAAGTTATGCATTCCCCTTATTTTCGGGCAAAAAGGCAGAAATTCTCCGTATTTTGGAGCAAAATTCAGAAATTCCCCTAATTTTGGGGCAAAAGGCAGAAATTCCCTTTTATTTTGGGGCAAAAATCAGAAATTCCCCTTTCTTTGAGGCTAAATTCCAGAAATTTCCTTTATTTTGGGGCAAAATTGCAGGAATTTACATTATTTTGGGGCAAAATTGCAGAAATTTGCCTTATTTGGGGCAAAATTGCAGAATTTTCACTTATTTTAAGGTAAAAAGACTGAAATTTCCTTTATTTTGGGGCAAAAAGGGAGAAATTCCTTTTATTTTGGGGCAAAAAGGCAGAAATTTCCCTTATTTTGAGGTGATAAGGCTGAAATTCCCCTTTATTTTGGAACAAAAAGGCAGAAATTCCCCTTATTTTGGGGTAAAATTGCAGAAATTTCAAATATTTCAGGGCAAAATGGCAGAAATTCCCCTTATTTTGGGGCAAAAAAATGAAATCCCTAATTTTTGGCTAAATTTGAAGAAATTTCACTTATTTCGGGACAAAAAAGCAGAAATTCAACTTAATTTCGGGCAAAAAGGCAGAAATGACCCGTATTTTGGAGCAAAATTGCAGAAATTCCCCTAATATTGGTGCAAAAATGCAGAAATTCCCTTTATTTAAAGGCAAAAAAGCAGAAATTCTTCATATTTTGGTGCAAAAAGGCTTAAATTCCCTTTATTTTGAGGTAAAATGCTGAAATTTTCCATATTTTGGGGCAAAAGGCAGAAATTCCCCTTATTTTGGGGCAAAAAGGCACAAATTTCCCTTATTTTCGGGCAAAATTGCAGAAATTTCATTTATTTCAGGGCAAAAAGTCAGAAATTTTTCTTATTTTGGGGCAAAAAGCAGAAATTTCTTTTATTATGGTACAAAATTGAAGAAATTTTTCTTATTTTGGAATAAAAAGGCAGAAATTCCCCATATTTTGGGGCAAAAGGAAGAAATTCTTCTTATTTTAGGTAAAATGCAGAAATTCCCCTTATTTAGAGGTAAAATGCAGAAATTCCCCAAATATTGGGGGAAAATGCAAAAATTCCCTTTATTTTGGGGCTAAAAGGCAGAAATTCCCCGTATTTTGAAGCAAAATTGCAGAAATTCTCATAATTGTCGGGCAAAAAGGCAGAAATTCTCCTTATTTTGGGGCAAAAAGACAAAAAATCTCTTTTTTTCAGGAGCAAAAAGTCAGAAATTCCCCTTATTTTGGGGCAAAATTGCAGAAATTTCCTTTACATTTGGGCAAAATTGCAGAAATTTCCCTTATTTTGGGGCAAAATTGCAGAAATTTCACTTTTTTCAGAAAAAAGGCAGAAATTTTCTTATTTTGGGGCAAAAAGGCAGAAATTTCTTTTATTTTGGTACAAAATTGCAGAAATTTTTCTTATTTTGGGGCAAAAAGGCAGAAATTTCCCATATTTTAGGGCAAAAAGGCAGAAATTCCTCTTATTTTGAGGTAAAAAGGCTGAAATTCCCCTTATTTTCAGTCAAAAAGTCAGAAATTCCCTTTATTTTGGGGAATCAACGTCAGAAATTTCATTTATTTTGGGAAAAAAAGCAGAAATTGCACTTATTTTGAGTCTAAAAGGCAGAAAATCCCCTTATTTTGGGGCAAAAATGAAGAAATTTTCTTTTTTTATGGCAAAAAGGTATACATTCCCTTTATTTTCAGGCAAAAATGCAGAAATTCCCCGTATTTTGGAGCAAAATTGCAGAAATTCCCCTAATTTTGGTGCAAAAGGCAGATATTCCCCTAATTTTGGCCTTAAACTGCAGAAATTTCACTTATTTCGTGGCAAAATGGCAGAAATTTTCATTATTTTCAGGGAAAAAGGCAGAAAATCCCCATATTTTGGAGCAAAATTGCAGAAATTCAAATAATTTTGGGGTAAAAAATAGAGTAATTTTCTTTATTTTGGGCAAAAATGCAGAAATTCTCCATATTTTGGGGCTAAAGGCAGAAATTCCCCTTATTTTAGGGCAATATTGCAGAAATTTCCCTTATTTGGGGGCAAAAAACAGAAATTCCCCTTATTATTGAGAAAAATTGCAGAAATTTCCCTTATTATGAGGAAAAATTGCAGAAATTTCCCTTATTTTAGGGCAAAATTGCAGAAATTTCACTTATTTCAGGGTAATAAGTCAGAAATTTTCCTTATTTTGGGGAAAAAAGACAAAAATTCCCTTTGTTTTGGGGGAAAAATACAGAAATTCCACTTATTTAGAGGCAAAAATGCAGAAATTCCCCTTTTTTTGGAGCAAAAATGAAGAAATTTCCCTTTTTTATGGCAAAAAGTTATGCATTCCCCTTATTTTCGGGCAAAAAGGCAGAAATTCCCCGTATTTTGGAGCAAAATTGCAGAAATTCCCCTAATTGTGGGGCATAAAGGCAGAAATTCTCTATATGTTGGAGCAAAAAGACAGAAATTCTCCTTATTTTGGGGCAAAACTCAGAAATTCCACTTTTTTTGGGGCAAAATTCCAGAATTTTTTCTTATTTTGGGGCAAAATTGCAGAAATTTCTCTTATTTTGTGGCAAAATTGCAGAAATTCCCCTAATTTTGAGGTAAAAATGCTGAAATTTCCCTTATTTGGGGTCAGAAAGGCAGAAATTACCCTTATTTTGAGGCAAAATTGCAAAAATTTCACTTATTTCAGGGTAATAAGTCAGAAATTCCCCTTATTTTGGGGCAAAAAAGACAGAAATTCCCTTTGTTTTGGGGGAAAAATAACAGAAATTCCACTTATTTACAGGCCAAAAGGCAGAAATTTCCCGTATTTTGGAGCAAAACTGAAGAAATTTCCCTTTTTTATGGCAAAAAAATATGCATTCCCCTTATTTTCAGGCAAAAAGGCAGAAATTCTCCGTATTTTGGAGCAAAATTCAGAAATTCCCCTAATTTTGGGGCAAAAGGCAGAAATTCCCTTTATTTTGGGGCAAAAATCAGAAATTTCCCTTACTTTGAGCAAAATTCCAGAAATTTCCTTTATTTTGGGGCAAAGTTGCAGGAATTTACCTTATTTTGGGGCAAAATTGCAGAAATTTCCCTTATTTGGGGCAAAATTGGAGAATTTTCACTTATTTTCAGGTAAAAAGGCTGAAATTTTCTTTATTTTGGGGCAAAAAGGGAGAAATCCCTTTTATTTTGGGGAAAATAGCAGAAGTTTTCCTTATTTTGGGGCAAAAAGGCAGAAATTCCTTATATTTTGTGGCAAAAAGGCAGAAATTTCCCTTATTTTGAGGTGATAAGGCTTAAAGTCCCCTTTATTTTGGAACAAAAAGGCAGAAATTCCCCTTATTTTGGGGTAAAATTGCAGAAATTTCAAATATTTCATGGCAAAATGGCAGAAATTCCCCTTATTTTGGGGCAAAAAGATGAAATCCCTAATTTTTGGCTAAAATTGAAGAAATTTCACTTATTTCGGGACAAAAAGGCAGAAATTCCACTTAATTTCTGGCAAGAAAGGCAGAAATGACCCGTATTTTGGAGCAAAATTGCAAAAATTCCCTTAATATTTGTGCAAAAATGCAGAAATTCCTTTTATTTTGGGGCAAAAAGGCAGAAATTCTCCATATTTTGGTGCAAAAAGGCTGAAATTCCTCTTATTTCGAGGTAAAATGATGAAATTCCCCATATTTTGGGGCAAAAGGCAGAAATTCCTCTTATTTTGGGGCAAAAAGCCACAAATTTCCCTTATTTTCAGGAAAAATTGCAGAAATTTCATTTATTTCAGGGCAAAAAGTCAGAAATTCCTCTTATTTTGGGGCACAATTGCAGAAATTTCCTTTACATTGGGGCAAAATTGCAGAAATTTCCCTTCCTTTCGGGCAAAATTGCAGAAATTTCACTTATTTAAGGGAAAAAAAGCAGAAATTTTCTGATTTTGAGGGAAAAAGGCAGAAATTTCTTTTATTTTGGTAAAAAATTGCAGAAATTTTTCTTATTTCGCGGCCAAATGGCAGAAATTCTCCTTATTTTCGATGAAATAGGCAGAAAATCACCGTATTTTGGAGCAAAATTGCAGAAATTCCCCTAATTGTGGGGCAAAAATGCAGAAATTCCCTATATATTGGGGCAAAAAGACAGAAATTCTCCTTATATTGGGGCAAAACTCAGAAATTCCACTTATTTTAGGGCAAAATTGCAGAAATTTCATTTATTTTGGGGAAAAATTGCAGAAATTTCACTTATTTCAGGGAAAAAAGGCAGAATTTTTCCGTATTTTGAAGCACAATGTCAGAAATTCTTAATATTTTGTGGCAAAAATGCAGAAATTCCCCTTAATTTGAGGTAAAAAGCATGAAATTCCCTCTTTATGGGGGCAAAAAGGCAGAAATTTCCCTTATTTTGGGCCAAAAAGACAGAATTTCCTCTTATTTTGTGGCAAAAAGAAGAAATTTCTTTTATTTTGGGGCAAAATTGCAGAAATTTCACTTATTTCAGGGCATAATTCAAAAATTCCTTTTATTTTAAGCAAAAAGACAGAAATTCCGTTTATTTTTGGGTAAAAAGTCAGAAATTTCACTTATTTTGAGGTAAAAAGGCAGAAATTCCTCTTATTTTGGGCCAAAAATGAAGAAATTTCCCTATTTTGTGGCAAAAGGTATACATTCCCCTTATTTTTGGGCAAAAAAGAAGAAATTCCCCATAATTTGGAGCAAAATTGCAGAAATTCCCCTAACTGTGGTGCAAAAATAAAGAAATTCCTTATATGTTGGGGCAAAAAGACAGAAATTCTCCTTATTTTGGCGCAAAACTCAGAAATTCCACTTATTTTGGAACAAAATTCCAGAAATTTCCCTTATTTTGGGGCAAAATTGCAGATATTTCACTTATTTTGGGACAAAATTGTAGAAATTTCACTTATTTCAAAGAAAAACGGCAGAAATTTTCCATATTTTGGAGCACAATGGCAGAAATTCTTAACATTTTGTGGCAAAAATGCAGAAATTCCCTTTATTTTGAGGTAAAAAGCCGGAAATTCTCCCTTATTTGGGGGCAAAAAGGCTGAAATTTCCTTTATTTTGGGGCAAAAAGACAGAAATTCCCCTTATTTTGTGGCAAAAAGGCAGAAATTTTTTATTCTGGGGCAAAATTGCAGAAATTTCACTTATTTCAGAGCATAATTCAAAAATTCCTTTTATTTTGGAGCAAAAAGAGAGAAATTCCATTTATTTTTGGTAAAAAGGCAGAAATTTCACTTATTTTGAGGTAAAAAGGCAGAAATTCCCCATATTTTGGGGCAAAAATGAAGAAATTTTTTTTCTTTGTGGCAAAAGGTATACATTCCCTTTATTTTCAGGAAAAAAGCAGAAATTCCCCGTATTTTGGAGCAAAATTGCAGAAATTCCCCTAGTTGTGGGGCAAAAATGCAGAAATTCCCAATTTGTTGGGGCAAAAAGACAGAAATTCTCCTTTTTTGGGGGCAAAACTCAGAAATTCCACTTATTTTAGGGCAAAATTCCAAAAATTTCCCTTATTTTGGGGCTAAATTGCAGAAATTTCACTTATTTTAAGGCAAAATTGCAGAAATTTCAATTATTTCAGATAAAAATTGCAGAAATTTTCCATATTTTGGAGCACAATGGCAGAAATTCTTAATATTTTGTGGCAAAAATGCAGAAATTCCCCTTATTTTGAGGTAAAAAGGCTGAATTTCCCCTTATATGGGGGCAAAAAGGAAGAAATTTCCCTTATTTTGAGACAAAAAGACAGAAATTCCCCTTCTTTTGTGGCAAAAAGGCAGAAATTTTTTTTATTTTGGGGCAAAATTGCAGAAATTTCACTTATTTCAAGACTTAATTCAAAAATTCCTTTTATTTTTGGACAAAAAGACAGAAATTCCGTTTATTTTTGGGGTAAAAAGGCAGAAATTTCACTTATTTTCAGGTAATGAGGCAGAAATTCCTCTTATTTTGGGGCAAAAATGAAGAAATTTCCCTTTTTTCTGGCAAAAGGAATACATTCCCCTTATTTTCGGGCAAAAAGGCAGAAATTCCCCGTATTTTGGAGCAAAATTGCAGAAATTCCCCAAATTGTGGGGCATAAAGGCAGAAATTCTCTATATGTTAGAGCAAAAAGACAGAAATTCTCCTTATTTTGGGGCAAAACTCAGAAATTCCACTTCTTTGGGGCAAAATTCCAGAAATTTCCCTTATTTTGGGGCAAAATTGCAGAAATTTCACTTATTTTGGGGCAAAATTGCAGAAATTTCACTTATTTCAGGAAAAAAAGGCCGAAATTTTCCTTATTTTGGGAGAAAAAGGCAAAAATTCCTAATATTTTGTGGCAAAAATGCAGAAATTCCCCTAATTTTGAGGTACAAATGCTGAAATTTCCCGTATTTGGGGGCAGAAAGGCAGAAATTACCCTAATTTTGAGGCAAAATTGCAGAAATTTTACCTATTTCAGGGTAATAAGTCAGAAATTCCCCTTATTTTGGGGCAAAAAAGACAGAAATTCCCATTGTTTTGGGGGAAAAAAACAGAAATTCCACTTATTTAGAGGCAAAAAGGCAGAAATTCCCCGTATTTTGGAGCAAAAATGAAGAAATTTCCCTTTTTTATGGCAAAAAAGATATGCATTCCCCTTATTTTCAGGCAAAAAGTCAGAAATTCTCCGTATTTTGGAGCAAAATTCAGAAATTCTCCTAATTTTGGGGCAAAAGGCAGAAATTCCCTTTTATTTTGGGGCAAAAATCAGAAATTCCCCTTACTTTGCGGCAAAATTCCAGAAATTTCCTTTATTTTGGGGCAAAATTGCAGGAATTTACCTTATTTTGGGGCAAAATTGCAGAAATTTGCCTTATTTGGGGCAAAATTGCAGAATTTTCACTTATTTTCAAGTAAAAAGGCTGAAATTTCCTTTATTTTGGGGCAAAAAGGGAGAAATTCCTCTTATTTTGGGGCAAAATTGCAGAAATTTTCCTTATTTTGGGGCAAAAAGGCAGAAATTCCTTATATTTTGTGGCAAAAAGGCAGAAATTTCCCTTATTTTGAGGTAATAAGGCTGAAATTCCCCTTTATTTTGGAACAAAAAGGCAGAAATTCCCCCTATTTTTGGGTTAAATTGCAGTAATTTCAAATATTTCAGGGCATAATGGCAGAAATTCCCCTTATTTTGGGGCAAAAAGATGAAATCCCTAATTTTTGGCTAAAATTGAAGAAATTTCACATATTTCGGGACAAAAAGGCAGAAATTCCACTTAATTTCTGGCAAAAAAGACAGAAATGACCAGTATTTTGGAGCAAAATTGCAGAAATTCCCCTAGTATTTGTGCAAAAATGCAGAAATTCCCTTTATTTTGGGGCAAAAAGGCAGAAATTCTCCATATTTTGGTGCAAAAAGGCTAAAATTCCTCTTATTTTGAGGTAAAATGATGAAATTCCCCATATTTTGGGGCAATAGGCAGAAATTCCTCTTATTTTGGGGCAAAAAGGCACAAATTTCCCTTATTTTCAGGAAAAATTGCAGAAATTTCATTTATTTCAGGGCAAAAAGTCAGAAATTCCTCTTATTTTGGGGCACAATTGCAGAAATTTCCTTTACATTGGGGCAAAATTGCAGAAATTTCCCTTCCTTTGGGGCAAAATTGCAGAAATTTCACTTATTTAAGGGAAAAAAAGCAGAAATTTTCTTATATTGGGGCAAAAAGGCAGAAATTTCTTTTATTTTGGTACAAAATTGCAGAAATTTTTCTTATTTCGCGGCCAAATGGCAGAAATTCTCCTTATTTTCGGTGAAAAAGGCAGAAAATCACCGCATTTTGGAGCAAAATTGCAGAAATTCCCCTAATTGTGGGGCAAAAAGGCAGAAATTCCCTATATGTTATGGTAAAAAGACAGAAATTCTCCTTATTTTTTGGTAAAACTCAGAAATTCCACTTATTTTGGGGCAAAATTCCAAAAATTTCCTTTATTTTGGGGCAAAATTGAAGAAACTTCACTTATTTTGGGGCAAAATTGCAGAAATTTCACTTATTTCAGGGGAAAAAGGCAGAATTTTTTTTTGTTTTGGGGCAAAAAGGCAGAAATTTCACTTATCTCATTAAAAAAGCAGAAGTTTTCTTATTTTGGGGCAAAAAGGCAGAAATTTCTTTTATTTTGGTACAAAATTGCCGAAATTTTTCTTATTTTGGGGCAAAAAGGCAGAATTTTTTTTATTTTGTGGCAAAACTCAAAAATTCCACTTATTTTGGGGCAAAATTGCAGAAATTTCACTTATTTCAAAAAAAAAAGCAGAAATTTTTTTATTTTGGGGCAAAAAGGCAGAAATTTCTTTTATTTTGGTACAAAATTGCAGAATTTTTTCTTATTTTGGGGCAAAAAGGCAGAAATTTCTCATATTTTGGGGCAAAAATGCAAAAATTTCCTATATTTTGAGGTAAAACGGCTAAAATTCCAATTATTTGGGGGCAAAAAAGCAGAAATTTCGTTTATTTTGGGGCAAAATTGCAGAAATTTCACTTACTTAAGGGTAATAAGTCAGAAATTTTCTTTATTTTGGGGCAAAAAGACAGAAATTCCCTTTATTTTGGGGGAAAAAGACAGAAATTCCACTTATTTAGAGGCAAAAAAGCAGAAATTCCTCTTATTTTGGAGAAAAAATGAAGAAATTTCCATTTTTTATGGCAAAAAGGTATGCATTCTTATTATTTTTGGGCAAAAAGGCAGAAATTCCTTGTATTTTGAAGCAAAGTTGCAGAAATTTCTATAATTGCTGGGCAAAAAGGCAGAAATCCCCTATATGTTGGGGCAAAAGGACAGAAATTCTCCTTATTTTGGGGCAAAACTCAGAAATTCCACTTATTTTGGGGCAAAATTCCAGAAATTTCACTTATTTCAGAAAAAAAGCGGAAATTTTCTTATTTTGGGGGAAAAAGGTAGAAAATTTTTTTTATTTTGTTACAAAATATCAAAAATTTTTCTTATTTTGGGACAAAAAGGCAGAAATTTCCCATATTTTGGGGCAAAATGCAGAATTTCCCCTTATTTTGAGGTTAAAGGCTGAAATTCTCCTTATTTGGGGGCAAAAAGGTAGAAATTTCTCTTATTTTTGGGCAAAATTGCAGAAATTTCACTTATTTCAGGGTAAGAAGTCAGAAATTTTCCTTATTTTGGGGCAAAAAAGACAGAAATTTCTTTAGTTTTGGGGGAAAAAGACAGAAATTCCACTTATTTCGAGGTAAAAAAGCAGAAATTCCCCTTATTTTGGAGCAAAAATGAAGAAATTTCCCTTTTTTATAGCAAAAAGGTATGCATTCTTTTTATTTTCGGGCAAAAAAGCAGAAATTCCCCGTATTTTGGAGCAAAATTGCAGAAATTCCCCTAATTGTGGAGCAAAAATGCAGAAATTCCCTATATGTTGGAGCAAAAAGACAGAAATTTTCCTTATTTTGGGGCAAAACTCAGAAATTCCACTTATTTTGGGGCAAAATTGCAGAAATTTGACTTATTCTGGGGCCAAATTGCAGAAATTTCACTTATTTCAGAAAAAAGCAGAAATTCTCTTATTTTGGGGAAAAAAGACAGAAATTTCTTTATATTGGTACAAAATTACAGAAATTTTTCTTATTTTGGGACAAAAAGGCAGAAATTTCCCATATTATGGGGCAAAAATGCAGAAATTCCCCTTATTTTGAGGTATAAAGGCTGAAATTCCTCTTTTTTGGGTGCAAAAAGGCAGAAATTTCTCTTATTTTTGGGCAAAATTGCAGAAATTTCACTTATTTCAGGGTTAGAAGTCAGAAATTTTTATTATTTTGGGGCAAAAAAGACAGAAATTTCTTTAGTTTTGGGGGAAAAAGACAGAAATTCCACTTATTTCGAGGTAAAAAAGCAGAAATTCCTCTTATTTTGGAGCAAAAATGAAGAAATTTCCCTTTTTTATAGCAAAAAGGTATGCATTCTTTTTATTTTCGGGCAAAAAAGCAGAAATTCCCCGTATTTTGGAGCAAAATTGCAGAAATTCCCCTAATTGTGGAGCAAAAATGCAGAAATTCCCTATATGTTGGAGCAAAAAGACAGAAATTTTCCTTATTTTGGGGCAAAACTCAGAAATTCCACTTATTTTGGGGCAAAATTGCAGAAATTTGACTTATTCTGGGGCAAAATTGCAGAAATTTCACTTATTTCAGAAAAAAAGCAGAAATTCTCTTATTTTGGGGAAAAAAGACAGAAATTTCTTTTATCTTGGTACAAAATTACAGAAATTTTTCTTATTTTGGGACAAAAAGGCAGAAATTTCCCATATTATGGGGCAAAAATGCAGAAATTCCCCTTATTTTGAGGTATAAAGGCTGAAATTCCTCTTTTTTGGGTGCAAAAAGGCAGAAATTTCCATTATTTTGGGGCAAAATTGCAGAAATTTCACTTATTTCAAAGTAAGAAGTCAGAAATTTTCCTTATTTTTGGGGCAAAAAAGTCATAAATTCCCTTTGTTTTGGGGGAAAAAGACAGAAATTCCACTTATTTAGAGGCAAAAAAGCAGAAATTCCCCTTATTTTGGATCAAAAATGAAGAAATTTCCCTTTTTTATGGCAAAAAGGTATGCATTCTTTTTATTTTCGGGCAAAAAAGCAGAAATTCCTTGTATTTTGGAGCAAAATTGCAGAAATTCCCGTAATTGTGGGGCAAAAAGGCAGAAATTCCCTATATGTTGGGGCAAAAAGACATAAATTCTCCTTATTTTGGGTCAAAACTCAGAAATTCCACTTATTTTGGGGCAAAATTGCAGAAATTTTACTTATTTCAGAAAAAAAGCAGAAATTCTCTTATTTTCGGCCAAAAAGGCAGAAATTTCTTTTATTTTGGTACAAAATTGCAGAAATTTTTCTTATTTTGGGCAAAAAGGCAGAAATTTCCCATATTTTGGGGCAAAAGGCAGAAATTCCCCTTATTTTGAGGTAAAAAGGCTGAAATTCCCCTTATTTTGGGGCAAAAAGTCAAACATTCTTCTTATTTTGGGGCAAAAAGCAGACATTTCTTTTATTTTGGGGAAAAATTTTAGAAATTTAACTTATTTCAGGGCAAAAAGTCAGAAATTCCCCTTATTTTGGGGGAAAAAGACAGAAATTCCATTTATTTTTGGGGAAATGTCAGAAATTGCACTTATTTGGAGTCAAAAAGGCAGAAAATCCTTTTATTTTCGGGTAAAAATGAAGAAATTTCCCTTTTTTATGGCAAAAAGGTATACATTCCCTTTATTTTCGGGCAAAAATGCAGAAATTTCCTGTATTTTGGAGCAAAATTGTAAAAAATTCCCATAATTTTGGGGCAAAAATGCAGAACTTCCCCTTATTTTTGGGTAAAACTGCAGAAATTTCACTTATTTCGCGGCAAAATGGCAGAAATTCCCTTTATTTTCAGCGAAAATGGCAGAAAATCATCGTATTTTGAAGCAAAATTGCAGAAATTCACCTAATTTTGGGGTAAAACATGCAGTAATTTTCTTTATTTTGGGGCAAAAAGGCAGAAATTCCCATTATTTTCGGGCAAAAGGCAGAAATTCCTTTTATTATATGGCAATATTGCAGAAATTTCTCTTATTTGGGGACAAAAAACAGAAATTCCCTTTATTTGGGGGCAAAATTGCAAAAAATTCCTTTATTATGGGGAAAAATTGCAGAAATTTCTTTTATTTTGGGGCAAAATTGCAGAAATTTCACTTATTTCAGGGCATAATTCAAAAATTCCTTTTATTTTGGAGCAAAAAGACAGAAATTTTGTTTATTTTTAGGTAAATAGGCAGAAATTTCACTTATTTTGAGGAAAAAAGGCAGAAATTTCTCTTATTTTGGGGCAAAAATGAAGAAATTTCCCTTTTTTGTGGCAAAAGGTATACATTCTCCTTATTTTCGGGCAAAAAAGCAGGAATTCCCAGTATTTTGGAGCAAAATTGCAGAAAATCCCCTAATTGTGGGGCAAAATTGCAGAAATTTTACTTATTTCAGGGAAAAAGGGAGAAATTTTCAGTATTTTGGGGCAAAAATGCAGAAATTCTTTATATTTTGTGGCAAAAATGCAGAAATTCCCCGTATTTTGAGGTAAAAAGGCTGAAATTCCCCTTATTTGGGGGCAAAAAGCAGGAATACCACTTATTTTGGGGCAAAATTGCAGAAATTTCACTTATTTCAGAAAAAAAGCAGAAATTTTCTTATTTTAGGGCAAAAAGGCAGAAATTTCTTTTATTTTAGTACAAAATTGCTGAAATTTTTCTTATTTTGGGCAAAAAGGCAGAAATTTCCCATATTTTGGGGCAAAAATGCAGAAATTTCCCTTATTTGAGGTAAAAATGCTGAAATTCCCATTATTTGGGGGCAAAAAGTCAAACATTCTTCATATTTTAAGGCAAAAAGCAGACATTTCCCTTATTTTGGGGAAAAATTTAGAAATTTAACATATTTCAGGGCAAAAAGTCTGAAATTCCCCTTATTTTGGGCAAAAAGACAAAAATTTCATTTATTTTTGTGGAAAAGTCAGAAATTGCACTTATTTTGAGTCAAAAAGGCGGAAAATCCCCTTATTTTGGGGTAAAAATGAAGAAATTTCCCTTTTTATGGCAAAAAGGTATACATTTCCTTTATTTTCAGGCAAAAAGGCAGAAATTCCCCGTATTTTGGAGCAAAATTGCAAAAATTCCCCTAATTTTCGGGCAAAAACACAGAACTTCCCCTTATTTTGGGGTTAAACTGCAGAAATTTCACTTATTTCGCAGCAAAATGGCAGAAATTCCCTTTATTTTCGGGGAAAAAGGCAGAAATTCCTATTATTTTTGGGCAAAAGGCAGAAATACCTCTTATTATATGGCAATATTACAGATATTTCTCCTATTTGGGGACAAAAAACAGAAATTCCCTTTATTTTGGGGCAAAATTGCAGAAAATTCCTTTATTATGGAAAAAAATTGCAGAAATTTCTTTTATTTTGGGGCAAAATTGCAGAAATTTCACTTATTTCAGGGCATAATTCAAAAATTCATTTTATTTTGGGGCAAAAAGACAGAAACTTTGTTTATTTTTAGGTAAATAGGCAGAAGTTTCACGTATTTTGAGGAAAAAAGGCGGAAATTCCTCTTATTTTGGGGCAAAAATGAAGAAATTTCGCTATTTTGTGGCAAAAGGTATACATTCTCCTTATTTTCGGGCAAAAAAGCAGGAATTCCCAGTATTTTGGAGCAAAATTGCAGAAATTCCCCTAATTGTGGGGCAAAAAGGCAGAAATTCCCTATATGTTAGGGCAAAAAAACAGAAATTCTCCTTATTTTGTGGTAAAACTAAGAAATTCCACTTATTTTGGGGCAAAATTGTAAAAATTTCCCTTATTTTGGGGCAAAATTGCAAAAACTTCACTTATTTTGGGGCAAAATTGCAGAAATTTCACTTATTTCAGGGAAAAAAGGCAGAAGTTTTCCTTATTTTGGGGCAAAAAGGCAGAAATTCCTAGTATTTTGTGCCAAAATGCAGAAATTCCCCTTATTTTGAGGTAAAAAGGCTGAAATTCCCCTTATTTGGGGGCAAAAAGGCAGAAATTTCCCTTATTTTGGGGCAAAATTGCAGAAATTTCACTTATTTCTGGGTAATAAGTCAGAAATTTTCCTTATTTGGGGGCAAAAAAGACAGAAATTCCCTTTGTTTTGGGGGAAAAAGACAGAAATTCCACTTATTTAGAGGCAAAAAAGCAGAAATTTCCCTTACTTTTGAGCAAAAATGAAGAAATTTCCCTTTTTTATGGCAAAAAAGTATGCATTCTTCTATTTTTCACGCAAAAAGGCAGAAATTCCCCGTATTTTGGAGCAAAATTACAGAAATTCCCCTAATTGTGGGGCAAAAAGGCAGAAGTTCCCTATATGTTGGAAAAAAAGACAGAAATTCTTCTTAATTTGGGGCAAAACTCAGAAATTCCACTTATTTTGGGGCAAAATTCTAGAAATTTCCCTTATTTTGGAGAAAAATTGCAGAAATTTGACTTATTTTGGGGCAAAATTGCAGAAATTTCACTCATTTCATTAAAAAAGTAGAAATTTTCTTATTTTAGGGCAAAAAGGCAGAAATTTCTTTTATTTTGGTACAAAATTGCAGAAATTTTTCTTATTTTGGGGCAAAAAGGCAGAAATTTCTCATCTTTTGGGGCAAAAATGCAGAAATTCTTCTTATTTTGAGGTAAAAAGGCTGAAATTCCCATTATTTGGGGGCAAAAAGGCAGAAATTTCCCTTATTTTGGGGCAAAATTGCAGAAATTTCACTTATTTCTGGGTAATAAGTCAGAAATTTTCCTTATTTGGGGGCAAAAAAGACAGAAATTCCCTTTGTTTTGGGGGAAAAAGACAGAAATTCCACTTATTTAGAGGCAAAAAAGCAGAAATTTCCCTTACTTTTGAGCAAAAATGAAGAAATTTCCCTTTTTTATGGCAAAAAAGTATGCATTCTTCTATTTTTCACGCAAAAAGGCAGAAATTCCCCGTATTTTGGAGCAAAATTACAGAAATTCCCCTAATTGTGGGGCAAAAAGGCAGAAGTTCCCTATATGTTGGAGAAAAAAGACAGAAATTCTCCTTAATTTGGGGCAAAACTCAGAAATTCCACTTATTTTGGGGCAAAATTCTAGAAATTTCCCTTATTTTGGAGAAAAATTGCAGAAATTTGACTTATTTTGGGGCAAAATTTCAGAAATTTCACTCATTTCATTAAAAAAGTAGAAATTTTCTTATTTTAGGGCAAAAAGGCAGAAATTTCTTTTATTTTGGTACAAAATTGCAGAAATTTTTCTTATTTTGGGGCAAAAAGGCAGAAATTTCTCATCTTTTGGGGCAAAAATGCAGAAAATCTTCTTATTTTGAGGTAAAAAGGCTGAAATTCCCATTATTTGGGGGCAAAAAGGCAGAAATTTCCCTTATTTTGGGGCAAAATTGCAGAAATTTTACTTACTTCAGGGTAATAAGTCAGAAATTTTCCTAATTTTGGGTCAAAAATATAGAAATTCCCTTTATTTTGGGGGAAAAAGACAGAAATTTTAGTTATTTAGAGGCAAAAAAGCAGAAATTCCCCTTATTTTTTGAGCAAAAATGAAGAAATTTCCTTTTTTTATGGCAAAAAGGTATGCATTATTCTTATTTTTGGGCAAAAATGCAGAAATTCCTTGTATTTTATTAGCAAAATTGCAGAAATTCCCCAAATTGTTGGGCAAAAAGGTAGAAATTCCCTATATTTTGGGGCAAAAAGACAGAAATTCTCCTTATTTTGGGGCAAAACTCAGAAATTCCAATTATTTTGGGGCAAAATTCCAGAAATTTTCCTTATTTTGGGGCAAAATTGAAGAAATTTGACTTATTTCAGAAAAAAGCAGAAATTTTCTTATTTTGGGGCAAAAAGGCAGAAATTTTTTTTATTTTGGTACAAAATTGCAAATTTTTTTTCTATTTTGGGTCAAAAAGGCAGAAATTTCTCATATTTTGGGGTAAAAATGCATAAATTCCCCTTATTTTGAGGTAAAAAGGCTGAAATTCCCCTTATTTAGGAGCAAAAAGGCAGAAATTACTCTTATTTTGGGGCAAAATTGCAGAAATTTCACTTATTTCAGGGTAATAAGTCAGAAATTTTCCTTATTTTGGGGCAAAAAGACTGAAATTTCTTTTGTTTCTGGGGAAAAAGACAGAAAATCCACTTATTTAGAGGCAAAAAAGCAGAAATTCCCCTTATTTTGGTGCAAAAAATAAAGAAATTTCCCTTTTTTTATGGCAAAAATGTATGCATTCTTCTTATTTTCGGTAAAAAGAGCAGAAATTCCCCGTATTTTGGAGGAAAATTGCAGAAATTCCCCTAATTTTGGGGCAAGAATGCAGAAATTCCCTATATGTTGGGGCAAAAAGACAGAAATTCTCCTTATTTTGGGGCAAAACTCAGAAATTTCACTTATTTTGGGGCAAAATTGCAGAAATTTCACTTATTTCAGAAAAAAAGCAGAAATTTTATTATTTTGGGGCAAAAAGGCAGAAATTTCTCTTATTTTGGTACAAAATTACAGAAATTTCTCTTATTTTGGGGCAATAAGGCAGAAATTTCCCATATTTTGGAACAAAAATGCACAAATTCCCCTTATTTGGAGGTAAAAAGCTGATATTCCCCTTATTTGGGGGCAAAAAGGCAGAAATTTCCCTTAATTTGGGGCAAAATTGAAGAAATTTTACTTATTTCAGGGTAATAAGTCAGAAATTTTCCTTATTTTGGGGCAAAAAATACAGAAATTCCGTTTGTTTTGGGGGAAAAAAAACAGAAATTCCACTTATTTAGAGGCAAAAAAGCAGAAATTCCCCTTATTTTGGAGCAAAAATGAAGAAATTTCCCTTTTTTATGGAAAAAAGGTATGCATTATTCTTATTTTCGGGCAAAAAGCCAGAAATTCCCCGTATTTTGGAGCAAAATTGCAGAAATTCCCCTAATTGTGTGGCAAAAAAGCAGAAATTCCCTATATGTTGGGGCAAAAAGACAGAAATTCTCCTTATTCTGGGGCAAAAATCTGAAATTCCACTTATTTTGGGGCAAAATTGCAGAAGTTTGACTTATTTTGGGGCAAAATTGCAGAAATTTCACTTCTTTCAGAAAAAAGCAGAAATTCTCTTATTTTGGGTCAAAAAGGCAGAAATTTATTTTGGGACAAAATTGCAGAAATTTTTCTTATTTTGGGGCAAAAAGGCAGAAATTTCCCATATTATGGGGCAAAAATGAAGAAATTCCCCTAACTTTGATGTAAAAAGGCTGAAATTCCCCTTTTTGGGGTGCAAAAAGGCAGAAATTTCCATTATTTTGGTTCAAAATTGCAGAAATTTCACTTATTTCAGGGTAATATGTCAGAAATTTTCATTATTTTGGAGCAAAAAATATAGAAATTCCCTTTGTTTTAGGGGATAAAGACCGAAATTCCACATATTTAGAGGAAAAAAAGCAGAAAATCCTCTTATTTTGAAGCAAAAATGAAGAAATTTCTTTTTTTTATGGCAAAAAGGAATGCATTCTTCTTATTTTCGGGCAAAAATGCAGAAATTCCCCATATTTTGGAGCAAAATTGTAGAAATTCCCCTAATTGTGGGGCAAAAGGCAGAAATTCTCCTTATTTTGGGGCAAAACTCAGAAATTCCACTTATTTTGGGGCAAAATTTCAGAAATTTCACTTATTTCAGAAAAAAAGCAGAAATTTTCTTATTTTAGGGCAAAAAGGCAGAAATTTCTTTTATTTTGGTACAAAATTGCAGAAATTTTTCTTATTTTGGGGCAAAAAGGCAGAAATTTCTCATATTTTGGGGCAAAATTCAGAAATTCCTCTTATTTTTAGGTAAATATGCTGAAATTTTCTTATTTGGGGGCAAAAAGACAGAAATTTCCCTTATTTGGGGGCAAAATTGCAGAAATTTCACTTATTTCATGGAAATAAGTCAGAAATTTTCCTTAATTTGAGGCAAAAAAGAAAGAAATTCCCTTT
This sequence comes from Micromys minutus, assembly GCF_963924665.1. NCBI lineage: Eukaryota > Metazoa > Chordata > Mammalia > Rodentia > Muridae > Micromys > Micromys minutus. The sequence continues at coordinate 21,662 of NW_027667860.1, read as the reverse complement.
GTTTTGGGGGAAAAAGACAGAAATTCCAGTTATTTAGAGGCAAAAAAGCAGAAATTCCCCTTATATTGGAGCAAAAATGAAGAAATTTCCCTTTTTGTGGCAAAAGGTATACATTTTCCTTATTTTGGGGCTAAAAAGCAGAAATTCCCTGTATTTTGGATCAAAATTGCAGAAATTCCCTAATTGTGGGTCAAAAAGGCAGAAATTCCCTATATGTTAGTGCAAAAAACAGAAATTCTCCTTATTTTGGGGTAAAACTCAGAAATTCCACCTATTTTGGGGAAAAATTCCAAAAATTTCCCTTATTTTGGGGCATAATTGCAGAAACTTCACTTATTTTGGGGCATAATTGCAGAAATTTCACTTATTTCAGGGAAAAAAGGGAGAAATTTTTCTTATTTTGGGGCAAAAAGGCAGAAATTCTTTATATTTTGGAGCAAAATTGCAGAAATTCCCCTAATTGTGGGGCAAAAAGGCAGAAATTCCCTATATGTTGGCGCAAAAAGACAGAAATTCTCCTTATTTTGGGGCCAAACTCAGAAATTCCACTTATTTTGGGGCAAAATTGCAGAAATTTCACTTATTTAGGGCAAAATTGCAGAAATTTCACTTATTTCAAAGAAAAAAAGCAAAACTTTTTTTATTTTAGGGCAAAAAGGCAGAAATTTCTTTTATTTTGATACAAAATTGCAGAAATTTTTCTTATTTTGGGCAAAAAGGCAGAAATTTCCGATATTTTGGGGCAAAAATGCAGAAATTCCCCTTATTTTGAGGTAAAAAAGATGAAATTCCCCTTATTTTGGGGCAAAAAATTAAACATTCTTCTTATTTTGGTGCAAAAAGGAGACATTTCCCTTATTTTGGGGAAAAATTTTAGAAATTTAACTTATTTCAGGGCAAAAAGTCAGAAATTTCCCTTATTTTGGGTCAAAAATACAGAAATTCCGTTTATTTTTGTGAAAAGTCAGAAATTGCACTTATTTTGAGTCTAAAAGGCGGAAAACCCCCTTATTTTGGGGTAAAAATGAAGAAATTTCCCTTTTTTATGGCAAAAAGGTATACATTCCCTTTATTTTCGGGCAAAAAGGCCGAAATTCCCCGTAATTTGCAGCAAAATTGCAGAAATTACCCTAATTTTGGGGTAAAAACGCAGAACTTCCCCTTATTTTAGGGTAAAACTGCAGAAATTTCACTTATTTCGCAGCAAAATGGCAGAAATTCCCTTTATTTTCGGTGAAAAAGGCAGAAAATCCCCGTATTTTAAAGCAAAATTGCAGAAATTCACCTAATTTTGGGGTAAAACATGCAGTAATTTTCTTTATTTAGGGGCAAAAAGGCAGAAATTCCCCTTATTTTGGGGCAAAAGGCAGAAATTCCTTTTATTATATGGCAATATTTCAGAAATTTCTCTTATTTGGAAACAAAAAACAGAAATTCCCTTTATTTTGGGGCAAAATTGCAGAAAATTCCTTTATTATGAGGAAAAATTGCAGAAATTTCTTTTATTTTGGGGCAAAATGCAAAAATTTCACTTATTTCAGGGCATAATTCAAAAATTCCTTTTATTTTGAGGCAAAAAGACAGAAATTTTGTTTATTTTTGGGTAAAAAGGCAGAAATTTTACATATTTTGAGGAAAAAAGGCAGAAATTCCTCTTATTTTGGGGCAAAAATGAAGAAATTTCCCTTTTTTTGTGGAAAAAGCTATACATTCTCCTTATTTTCGGGCAAAAAAGCAGGAATTCCCAGTATCTTGGAGCAAAATTGCAGTAATTCCCCTAATTGTGGGGCAAAAAGGCAGAAATTCCCTATATGTTAGGGCAAAAAAAAGAAATTTTCCTTATTTTAAGGAAAAACTCAGAAATTCCACTTACTTTGGGGCAAAATTCCAGAAATTTCCCTTATTTTGGGGCAAAATTGCAGAGATTTCACTTATTTTGGGGTCAAAATTGTAGAAATTTCACTTTTTTCAGGGAAAAAAGGCAGAAATTTCTCTTATTTTGGGGCAAAAAGGCAGAAATTCCTAATATATTGTGGCAAAAATGCAGAAATTTCCCTTATTTTGAGGTAAAAAGGGTGAAATCCCCTTATTTGGGGGCAAAAAGCCAGAAATTTCCCTTATTTTGGGGCAAAATTGCAGAAATTTCACTTATTTCAGGGTAATAAGTCATAAATTTTCCTTATTTTGGGGCTAAAAAGACAGAAATTCCCTTTGTTTTGGGGGAAAAAGACAGAAATTCCACATATTTAGAGGAAAAAAAGCAGAAATTCCCCTTATTTTGTAGCAAAAATGAAGAAATTTCCCTTCTCTGTGCCAAAAGGTAAACATTCCCTTTATTTTCGGGCTGAAAAGCAGAAATTCCTTGTATTTTGGAGCAAAATTGCAGAAATTCCCCAAATTGTGGGGCAAAAAGGCAGAAATTCGCTATATGTTAGGGCAAAAAGACAGAAATTCTCCTTATGTTGGGGCAAAACTCAGAAATTCCACTTATTTTGGGGCAAAATTCCAGAAATTTCACTTATTTTGAGGCAAAATTGCAGAAATATCACTTATTTCAGGGAAAAAAGGCAGAAATTTTCCTTATTTTGGGGCAAAAAGGCAGAAATTCCTAATATTTTGTGTCAAAAATGCAGAAAGTCCTCTTATTTTGAGGTAAAAACGCTGAAATTCCCCTATTTGGGTGCAAAAAGGCAGAAATTTCCCTTATTTTGGGGCAAAATTGCAGTAATTTCACTTATTTCAGGGTAATAAGTCAGAAAGTTTTCCTATTTGGGGGCAAAGAAGACAGAAATTCCCTTTGTTTTGGGGGAAAAGACAGAAATTCCACTTATTTAGAGGCAATAAAGCAGAAATTTCACTTATTTTGGAGCAAAAATGAAGAAATTTCCCTTTTTTATGGCAAAAAGGTATGCATTCTTCTTATTTTCGGGCAAAAAGGCAGAAATTCCACGTATTTTGGAGCAAAATTGCAGAAATTCCCCAAATTGTGGGGCAAAAAGGCAGAAATTCCCTATATGTTGGGGCAAAAAGACAGAAATTCTCCTTATTTTGGGGCAAAACTCAATAATTCCACTTATTTTGGGGCAAAATTCCAGAAATTTCCCTTATTTTGGGGCACAATTGCAGAAATTTCACTTATTTTGGGGCAAAATTGCAGAAATTTCACTTATTTCAGGGAAAAAAGGCAGAAATTTTTCTTATTTTGAAGCAAAAAGGCAGAAATTCCCCTTATTTTGAGGTAAAAACGCTGAAATTCCGTCTATTTTGGGGCAAAATGCAGAAATTCCCCTTATTTTAGGGCAAAAAGCTGACATTCCCCTTATTTTGGGGAAAATTTTAGAAATTTAACTTATTTCAGGGCAAAAAGTCAGAAATTCCCCTTATTTTGGGGCATAAAGAGAGAAATTCCATTTATTTTGGGGGAAAATTCAGAAATTGGACTTATTTGGAGTCAAAAAGGCGGAAAATCCGCTTATTTTGGGGTAAAAATGAAGAAATTTCTCTTTTTTATGGCAAAAAGGTATACATTCCCTTTATTTTCAGGCAAAACGGCAGAAATTCCCCGTATTATGGAGCAAAATTGCAGAAATTCCCCTAATTTTGGGGCAAAAACGCAGAACTTCTCCTTATTTTGGAGTAAAACTGCAGAAATTTCACTTATTTCACGGCATAATGGCAGAAATTCCCTTTATTTTCGGAGAAAAAGGCAGAAAATCCCCGTATTTTGGAGCAAAATTGCAGAAATTCACCTAATTTTGGGGTAAAAAATGCAGTAATTTTCTTTATTTTGGGGCAAAAAGGTAGAAATTCCCCTTATTTTGGGGCAAAAGGTAGAAATTCTTCTTATTTTAGGGTAAAATTGCAGAAATTTCCCTTATTGGAGGAAAATAAACAGAAATTCCCTTTATTTTGGGTCAAAATTGCAGAAAATTCCTTTATTATGTGGAAAAATTGCAGAAATTCCTTTTATTTTAAGGCAAAATTGCAGAAATTTCACTTATTTCAGAGAAAAAAAAGCAAAAATTTTTCTTATTTTAGGGCAAAAAGGCAGAAATTCCCCTTATTTTGGGGCAAAAGGCAGAAATTCCTTTTATTATATGGCAATATTTCAGAAATTTCTCTTATTTGGAAACAAAAAACAGAAATTCCCTTTATTTTGGGGCAAAATTGCAGAAAATTCCTTTATTATGAGGAAAAATTGCAGAAATTTCTTTTATTTTGGGGCAAAATGCAAAAATTTCACTTATTTCAGGGCATAATTCAAAAATTCCTTTTATTTTGAGGCAAAAAGACAGAAATTTTGTTTATTTTTGGGTAAAAAGGCAGAAATTTTACATATTTTGAGGAAAAAAGGCAGAAATTCCTCTTATTTTGGGGCAAAAATGAAGAAATTTCCCTTTTTTGTGGAAAAAGCTATACATTCTCCTTATTTTCGGGCAAAAAAGCAGGAATTCCCAGTATCTTGGAGCAAAATTGCAGTAATTCCCCTAATTGTGGGGCAAAAAGGCAGAAATTCCCTATATGTTAGGGCAAAAAAAAGAAATTTTCCTTATTTTAAGGAAAAACTCAGAAATTCCACTTACTTTGGGGCAAAATTCCAGAAATTTCCCTTATTTTGGGGCAAAATTGCAGAGATTTCACTTATTTTGGGGTCAAAATTGTAGAAATTTCACTTTTTTCAGGGAAAAAAGGCAGAAATTTCTCTTATTTTGGGGCAAAAAGGCAGAAATTCCTAATATATTGTGGCAAAAATGCAGAAATTTCCCTTATTTTGAGGTAAAAAGGGTGAAATCCCCTTATTTGGGGGCAAAAAGCCAGAAATTTCCCTTATTTTGGGGCAAAATTGCAGAAATTTCACTTATTTTGGGGTCAAAATTGTAGAAATTTCACTTTTTTCAGGGAAAAAAGGCAGAAATTTCTCTTATTTTGGGGCAAAAAGGCAGAAATTCCTAATATATTGTGGCAAAAATGCAGAAATTTCCCTTATTTTGAGGTAAAAAGGGTGAAATCCCCTTATTTGGGGGCAAAAAGCCAGAAATTTCCCTTATTTTGGGGCAAAATTGCAGAGATTTCACTTATTTTGGGGTCAAAATTGTAGAAATTTCACTTTTTTCAGGGAAAAAAGGCAGAAATTTCTCTTATTTTGGGGCAAAAAGGCAGAAATTCCTAATATATTGTGGCAAAAATGCAGAAATTTCCCTTATTTTGAGGTAAAAAGGGTGAAATCCCCTTATTTGGGGGCAAAAAGCCAGAAATTTCCCTTATTTTGGGGCAAAATTGCAGAAATTTCACTTATTTCAGGGTAATAAGTCATAAATTTTCCTTATTTTGGGGCTAAAAAGACAGAAATTCCCTTTGTTTTGGGGGAAAAAGACAGAAATTCCACATATTTAGAGGAAAAAAAGCAGAAATTCCCCTTATTTTGTAGCAAAAATGAAGAAATTTCCCTTCTCTGTGCCAAAAGGTAAACATTCCCTTTATTTTCGGGCTGAAAAGCAGAAATTCCTTGTATTTTGGAGCAAAATTGCAGAAATTCCCCAAATTGTGGGGCAAAAAGGCAGAAATTCGCTATATGTTAGGGCAAAAAGACAGAAATTCTCCTTATGTTGGGGCAAAACTCAGAAATTCCACTTATTTTGGGGCAAAATTCCAGAAATTTCACTTATTTTGAGGCAAAATTGCAGAAATATCACTTATTTCAGGGAAAAAAGGCAGAAATTTTCCTTATTTTGGGGCAAAAAGGCAGAAATTCCTAATATTTTGTGTCAAAAATGCAGAAAGTCCTCTTATTTTGAGGTAAAAACGCTGAAATTCCCCTATTTGGGTGCAAAAAGGCAGAAATTTCCCTTATTTTGGGGCAAAATTGCAGTAATTTCACTTATTTCAGGGTAATAAGTCAGAAAGTTTTCCTATTTGGGGGCAAAGAAGACAGAAATTCCCTTTGTTTTGGGGGAAAAGACAGAAATTCCACTTATTTAGAGGCAATAAAGCAGAAATTTCACTTATTTTGGAGCAAAAATGAAGAAATTTCCCTTTTTTATGGCAAAAAGGTATGCATTCTTCTTATTTTCGGGCAAAAAGGCAGAAATTCCACGTATTTTGGAGCAAAATTGCAGAAATTCCCCAAATTGTGGGGCAAAAAGGCAGAAATTCCCTATATGTTGGGGCAAAAAGACAGAAATTCTCCTTATTTTGGGGCAAAACTCAATAATTCCACTTATTTTGGGGCAAAATTCCAGAAATTTCCCTTATTTTGGGGCACAATTGCAGAAATTTCACTTATTTTGGGGCAAAATTGCAGAAATTTCACTTATTTCAGGGAAAAAAGGCAGAAATTTTTCTTATTTTGAAGCAAAAAGGCAGAAATTCCCCTTATTTTGAGGTAAAAACGCTGAAATTCCGTCTATTTTGGGGCAAAATGCAGAAATTCCCCTTATTTTAGGGCAAAAAGCTGACATTCCCCTTATTTTGGGGAAAATTTTAGAAATTTAACTTATTTCAGGGCAAAAAGTCAGAAATTCCCCTTATTTTGGGGCATAAAGAGAGAAATTCCATTTATTTTGGGGGAAAATTCAGAAATTGGACTTATTTGGAGTCAAAAAGGCGGAAAATCCGCTTATTTTGGGGTAAAAATGAAGAAATTTCTCTTTTTTATGGCAAAAAGGTATACATTCCCTTTATTTTCAGGCAAAACGGCAGAAATTCCCCGTATTATGGAGCAAAATTGCAGAAATTCCCCTAATTTTGGGGCAAAAACGCAGAACTTCTCCTTATTTTGGAGTAAAACTGCAGAAATTTCACTTATTTCACGGCATAATGGCAGAAATTCCCTTTATTTTCGGAGAAAAAGGCAGAAAATCCCCGTATTTTGGAGCAAAATTGCAGAAATTCACCTAATTTTGGGGTAAAAAATGCAGTAATTTTCTTTATTTTGGGGCAAAAAGGTAGAAATTCCCCTTATTTTGGGGCAAAAGGTAGAAATTCTTCTTATTTTAGGGTAAAATTGCAGAAATTTCCCTTATTGGAGGAAAATAAACAGAAATTCCCTTTATTTTGGGTCAAAATTGCAGAAAATTCCTTTATTATGTGGAAAAATTGCAGAAATTCCTTTTATTTTAAGGCAAAATTGCAGAAATTTCACTTATTTCAGAGAAAAAAAAGCAAAAATTTTTCTTATTTTAGGGCAAAAAGGCAGAAATTCCCCTTATTTTGGGGCAAAAGGCAGAAATTCCTTTTATTATATGGCAATATTTCAGAAATTTCTCTTATTTGGAAACAAAAAACAGAAATTCCCTTTATTTTGGGGCAAAATTGCAGAAAATTCCTTTATTATGAGGAAAAATTGCAGAAATTTCTTTTATTTTGGGGCAAAATGCAAAAATTTCACTTATTTCAGGGCATAATTCAAAAATTCCTTTTATTTTGAGGCAAAAAGACAGAAATTTTGTTTATTTTTGGGTAAAAAGGCAGAAATTTTACATATTTTGAGGAAAAAAGGCAGAAATTCCTCTTATTTTGGGGCAAAAATGAAGAAATTTCCCTTTTTTGTGGAAAAAGCTATACATTCTCCTTATTTTCGGGCAAAAAAGCAGGAATTCCCAGTATCTTGGAGCAAAATTGCAGTAATTCCCCTAATTGTGGGGCAAAAAGGCAGAAATTCCCTATATGTTAGGGCAAAAAAAAGAAATTTTCCTTATTTTAAGGAAAAACTCAGAAATTCCACTTACTTTGGGGCAAAATTCCAGAAATTTCCCTTATTTTGGGGCAAAATTGCAGAGATTTCACTTATTTTGGGGTCAAAATTGTAGAAATTTCACTTTTTTCAGGGAAAAAAGGCAGAAATTTCTCTTATTTTGGGGCAAAAAGGCAGAAATTCCTAATATATTGTGGCAAAAATGCAGAAATTTCCCTTATTTTGAGGTAAAAAGGGTGAAATCCCCTTATTTGGGGGCAAAAAGCCAGAAATTTCCCTTATTTTGGGGCAAAATTGCAGAAATTTCACTTATTTCAGGGTAATAAGTCATAAATTTTCCTTATTTTGGGGCTAAAAAGACAGAAATTCCCTTTGTTTTGGGGGAAAAAGACAGAAATTCCACATATTTAGAGGAAAAAAAGCAGAAATTCCCCTTATTTTGTAGCAAAAATGAAGAAATTTCCCTTCTCTGTGCCAAAAGGTAAACATTCCCTTTATTTTCGGGCTGAAAAGCAGAAATTCCTTGTATTTTGGAGCAAAATTGCAGAAATTCCCCAAATTGTGGGGCAAAAAGGCAGAAATTCGCTATATGTTAGGGCAAAAAGACAGAAATTCTCCTTATGTTGGGGCAAAACTCAGAAATTCCACTTATTTTGGGGCAAAATTCCAGAAATTTCACTTATTTTGAGGCAAAATTGCAGAAATATCACTTATTTCAGGGAAAAAAGGCAGAAATTTTCCTTATTTTGGGGCAAAAAGGCAGAAATTCCTAATATTTTGTGTCAAAAATGCAGAAAGTCCTCTTATTTTGAGGTAAAAACGCTGAAATTCCCCTATTTGGGTGCAAAAAGGCAGAAATTTCCCTTATTTTGGGGCAAAATTGCAGTAATTTCACTTATTTCAGGGTAATAAGTCAGAAAGTTTTCCTATTTTGGGGCAAAGAAGACAGAAATTCCCTTTGTTTTGGGGGAAAAGACAGAAATTCCACTTATTTAGAGGCAATAAAGCAGAAATTTCACTTATTTTGGAGCAAAAATGAAGAAATTTCCCTTTTTTATGGCAAAAAGGTATGCATTCTTCTTATTTTCGGGCAAAAAGGCAGAAATTCCACGTATTTTGGAGCAAAATTGCAGAAATTCCCCAAATTGTGGGGCAAAAAGGCAGAAATTCCCTATATGTTGGGGCAAAAAGACAGAAATTCTCCTTATTTTGGGGCAAAACTCAATAATTCCACTTATTTTGGGGCAAAATTCCAGAAATTTCCCTTATTTTGGGGCACAATTGCAGAAATTTCACTTATTTTGGGGCAAAATTGCAGAAATTTCACTTATTTCAGGGAAAAAAGGCAGAAATTTTTCTTATTTTGAAACAAAAAGGCAGAAATTCCCCTTATTTTGAGGTAAAAACGCTGAAATTCCGTCTATTTTGGGGCAAAATGCAGAAATTCCCCTTATTTTAGGGCAAAAAGCTGACATTCCCCTTATTTTGGGGAAAATTTTAGAAATTTAACTTATTTCAGGGCAAAAAGTCAGAAATTCCCCTTATTTTGGGGCATAAAGAGAGAAATTCCATTTATTTTGGGGGAAAATTCAGAAATTGGACTTATTTGGAGTCAAAAAGGCGGAAAATCCGCTTATTTTGGGGTAAAAATGAAGAAATTTCTCTTTTTTATGGCAAAAAGGTATACATTCCCTTTATTTTCAGGCAAAACGGCAGAAATTCCCCGTATTATGGAGCAAAATTGCAGAAATTCCCCTAATTTTGGGGCAAAAACGCAGAACTTCTCCTTATTTTAGAGTAAAACTGCAGAAATTTCACTTATTTCACGGCATAATGGCAGAAATTCCCTTTATTTTCGGAGAAAAAGGCAGAAAATCCCCGTATTTTGGAGCAAAATTGCAGAAATTCACCTAATTTTGGGGTAAAAAATGCAGTAATTTTCTTTATTTTGGGGCAAAAAGGTAGAAATTCCCCTTATTTTGGGGCAAAAGGTAGAAATTCTTCTTATTTTAGGGTAAAATTGCAGAAATTTCCCTTATTGGAGGAAAATAAACAGAAATTCCCTTTATTTTGGGTCAAAATTGCAGAAAATTCCTTTATTATGTGGAAAAATTGCAGAAATTCCTTTTATTTTAAGGCAAAATTGCAGAAATTTCACTTATTTCAGAGAAAAAAAGCAAAAATTTTTCTTATTTTAGGGCAAAAAGGCAGAAATTCACCTTATTTTGGGGCAAAAAGGCAGAAATTCACCTTATTTTGGGGTAAAATTGCAGACATTTCACATATTTCAGGGCAAAAAGGCAGAAATTCCCCTTATTTTGGGATAAAATTGCAGAAATTTCCCTTTTTTGGGGGCAAAAAGGCAGAAAATCCCATTAATATTGGGCAAAAAGGCAGAAATTCCCCGTATTTTGGAGGAAAATTGCAGAAATTCCCCTAATATTGGGGCAAAAATGCAGAAATTCCCTTTATTTGGGGCAAATCGGCAGAAGTTCCCCTTATTTTCGGGAAAAGCGGCAGAAATTTCCTGTATTTTGAACCAAAATTGCAGAAACTCTCCTAATTTTGGTGCAAAAAGGCAGAAATTCCCTTTATTTTGGGGCAAAAATTCAGAAATTCTAATTATTTCAGGGCAAAAATCAGAAATTTCCCTTATTTTGGGGCAAAATTTTAGAAATTTCTTTTATTTTGGTACAGAATTGCAGAAATTTTTCTTATTTTGTGGCAAAAGTGCAGAAATTTTCCATATTTTGGTGCAAAAAGGTTGAAATTCCTCTTATTTTGAGGTAAAATGCTGAAATTCCCCATATTTTGGGGCAAAAAGGCAGAAATTCCCCTCATTTTGGGGCAAAAAGGCACAAATTTCCCTTATTTTCGGGCAAAATTGCAGAAATTTCATTTATTTCAGGGCAAAAAGTCAGAAATTACTTTTATTTTGGGGCAAAAACAGAAATTTCTTTTATTTTGTTACAAAATTGAAGAATTTTTTTTTTATATGGAACAAAAAGTCAGAAATTCCTCATATTTTGAGCAAAAGGCAGAAATTCCCCTTATTTTGAGGTAAAAAGGCTGAAATTCCCGTTATTTTGGGGCAAAAAGGCAGAAATTCCCTTTACTTTGTGGCAAAAAGGCAGAAATTCCCGTTAATTGGGGCAGAAAAGCAAAAATTATCCTTATTTGGGGGCAATAAGGCAGAAATTCCCCATATTTTGTGGCAAAAAGGCAGAAATTTTCCTTATTTGGAGGTAAAATGCTGAAATTCCCCTTATTTTGGCAAAAGGCAGAAATTCCCCTTATTTTGGGGCAAAATTGCAGAAATTTCACTTATTTCAGGGCAAAAAGTCAGAAATTTGCCTTATTTTGGATCAAAAAGCAGAAATTCTTCTAATTTTGGGGCCAAAAACAGAAATTCCTCTTAATTTGGGGTAAAATTGTGGAAATTTCAAATATTTCAGTGCAAAAAGGCAGAAATTCCACTGTATTTCGGGCAATAAGAAATAAATTCCTTGTGTTTTGGAGTAAAATTTCAGAAATTCCCCTTATATTGTTGCAAAAATGCAGAAATTCCCTTTATTTTGGTTCAATAAGGTAAAAATTCCCCGTATTTTGAAGCAAAATTGCACATATTCTCCTAATTTTGAGGGAAAAAGCAGAAATTCACATTATTTTGTTACAAAATAACAGAAATTCTCCTTATTTCAGGGCAAAAAGTCAGAAATTCCCCTTATTTTGGGGCAAAATTTCAGAAATTTCCTCAATTTTGGGGCAAAATTGCAGAAATCTCCCTTATTTTGGGGCAAAATTATAGAAATTTAACTTATTTCAGGGAAAAAACGCAGAAATTTTTTTTATTTTGGAGAAAAAAGGCAGAAATAACTTTTATTTTGGTACAAAATTGCAGAAATTTTCTTTATTTTGGGGCAAAAATACAGAAATTCCCCATATTTTAGGGCAAAAAGGCAGATATTTCCCTTATTATGAGGTAAAAAGGCTGAAATTCCCTTTATTTTGGGGTAAAAAGACAAAAATTCCCCTTATTTTGAGGCAAAAAGGCAGAAATTTCCCTTATTTTGAGGCAAAATTGCAGAAATTTCACTTATTTCAAGGCAAAATTCAAAAATTCTTTTTAGTTTGGGGCAAAAAGCCAGAAATACCGTTTATTTTTGGGTAAAAAGGCAGAAATTTCACTTATTTTGAAGGAAAAAGGCAGAAATTCCTCTTATTTTTGGGCAAAAATGAAGAAATTTCCATTTTGTGGCAAAAGGTATACATTCCCCTTATTTTCGGACTAAAAAGTAGAAATTCCACGTATTTTGGAGCAAAATTGCAGAAATTCCCCTAATTGTGGGGCAAAAAAGGCATAAATTCCCTATATGTTGGGGCAAAAATACAGAAATTTTCCTTATTTCGGGGCAAAACTCAGAAATTCCACTTACTTTGGGGAAAATTCCAGAAATTTCCCTTATTTTGGGGCAAAATTGCAGAAATTTCCATTATTTTGGGGCAAAATTCCAGAAATTTCACTTATTTCAGGGTAATAAGTCAGAAATTTTCTTTATTTTGAGGCAAAAAAGACAGAAATTCTATTTGTTTTGGGGGAAAAAGACAGAAATTCCACATATTTAGAGGAAAAAAAGCAGAAATTCCCATTATTTTGGAGCAAAAATGAAGAAATTTCCCTTTTTTGTGGCAAAAGGTAAACATTCCCCTTATTTTCGGGCTGAAAAGTAGAAATTCAACGTATTTTGGAGCAAAATTGCAGAAATTCCCTAATTGTGGGGCAAAAAGGCAGAAATTCCCTATATGTTAGGGCAAAAAGACAGAAATTCTCCTTATTTTGGGGCAAAACTCAGAAATTCCACTTATTTTGGGGCAAAATTCCAGAAATTTCCCTTATTTTGGGGCAAAATTGCAGAAATTTCACTTATTTTGAGGCAAAATTTCAGAAATATCACTTATTTCATGGTAAAAAGGCAGAAATTTTCCTTATTTTGGGGCAAAAAGGCAGAAATTCCTAATATTTTGTGGCAAAAATGCAGAAAGTCCTCTTGTTTTGAGGTAAAAAAGCTGAAATTCCCCTATTTGGGTGCAAAAAGGCAGAAATTTCCCTTATTTTGGGGCAAAATTGCAGTAATTTCACTTATTTCAGGGTAAGAAGTCAGAAATTTTTTTTATTTTGGGGCAAAAAATACAGAAATTCCCTTTGTTTTGGGGGGAAAGACAGAAATTCCACTGGTTTAGAGGCAATAAAGCAGAAATTCCTCTTATTTTGGAGCAAAAATGAAGAAATTTCCCATTTATATGGCAAAAAGGTATGCATTCTTCTTATTTTCGGGCAAAAAGGCAGAAATTCCCCGTATTTTGGAGCAAAATTGCAGAAATTCCCCTAATTGTGGGGCAAAAAGACAGAAATTCCCTATATGTTGGGGCAAAAAGACCGAAATTCTTCTTATTTTGGGGCAAAACTCAAAAATTCCAATTATTTTGGGGCAAAATTCCAATTTCACTTATTTTGGGGCAAAATTGCAGAAATTTCACATATTTTGGGGCAAAATTGCAGAAATTTCACTTATTTCAGGGAAAAAAAGCAGAAATTTACTTATTTTGGGGCAAAATGGCAGAAATTTCTTTTATTTTGATACATAATTGTAGAAATTTTTCTTATTTTGGGCAAAAAGGCAGAAATTTCCCATATTTTGGGGCAAAAATGCAGAAATTCCCCTTATTTTGAGATAAAAAGGCTGAAATTCCCCCAACTTTGGGGCAAATAGGCAGAAATTCCTCTTATTTTGGGGCAAAAAGCAGACGTTTCCCTTATTTTGGGGAAAATTTTAGAAATTTAACTTATTTCAGGGCAAAAAGCCAGAAATTCCCCTTATTTTAGGGCAAAAAGACAGAAATTTTGTTTATTTTGGGGGAAAAGTCAGAAATTGCACTTATTTGGAGTCAAAAAGGTGGAAAATCCCCTTATTTTGGGGTAAAAATGAAGAAATATCTCTTTTTTATGGCAAAAAGGTATACATTCCCTTTATTTTCGGGCAAAAAGGCAGAAATTCCCCGTATTTTGGAGCAAAATTGCAGAAATTCCCCTAATTTTGGGGCAAAAAGACAGAAATTCTCCTTATTTTGGGGCAAAACTCAGAAATTCCACTTACTTTGGGGCAAAATTCCAGAAATTTCCCTTATTTTGGGGCAAAATTGCAGAAATTTCCATTATTTTGGGGAAAATTGCAGAAATTTCACTTATTTCAGGGTAATAAGTCAGAAATTTTCCTTATTTTGGGTCAAAATTGCAGAAATTTCCATTATTTTGGGACAAAATTGCAGAAATTTCACTTATTTCAGGGTAATAAGTCAGAAATTTTCCTTATTTTGGGGCAAAAAAGACAGAAATTCCATTTGTTTTGGGGGAAAAAGACAGAAATTCCACATATTTAGAGGAAAAAAAGCAGAAATTCCCATTATTTTGGAGCAAAAATGAAGAAATTTCCCTTTTTTGTGGCAAAAGGTAAACATTCCCCTTATTTTCGGGCTGAAAAGTAGAAATTCAATGTATTTTGGAGCAAAATTGCAGAAATTCCCCTACTTGTGGGGCAAAATGGCAGAAATTCCCTATATGTTAGGCCAAAAAGAAAGAAATTCTCCTTATTTTAGGGCAAAACTCAGAAATTCCACTTATTTTGGGGCAAAATTCCAGAAATTTCCCTTATTTGGGGGGAAAATTGCAGAAATTTCACTTATTTTGAGGCAAAATTTCAGAAATATCACTTATTTCAGGCAAAAAAGGCAGAAATTTTCCTTATTTTGGGGCAAAAAGGCAGAAATTCCTAATATTTTGTGGCAGAAATGCAGAAAGTCTTTTTGTTTTGAGGTAAAAATGCTGAAATTCCCCTATTTGGGGGCAAAAAGGCAGAAATTTCCCTTATTTTGGGGCAAAATTGCAGTAATTTCACTTATTTCAGGGTAAGAAGTCAAAAATTTTCTTTATTTTGGGGCAAAAAAGACAGAAATTCCCTTTGTTTTTGGGGAAAAGACAGAAATTCCACTGGTTTAGAGGCAATAAAGCAGAAATTCCTATTATTTTGGAGCAAAAATGAAGAAATTTCCCATTTATATGAAAAAAAGTTATGCATTCTTCTTATTTTCGGGCAAAAGGGCAGAAATTCCCCGTATTTTGGAGCAAAATTGCAGAAATTCCCCTAATTGTGGGGCAAAAAGACAGAAATTCCCTATAGGTTGGGGCAAAAAGACCGAAATTCTTCTTATTTTGGGGCAAAACTCAAAAATTCCACTTATTTTGGGGCAAAATTCCAATTTCCCTTATTTTGGGGCAAAATTGCAGAAATTTCACTTATTTTGGGACAAAATTGCAGAAATTTCACTTATTTCAGGGATAAAAAGCAGAAATTTACTTATTTTGGGGCAAAATGGCAGAAATTTCTTTTATTTTGATACATAAATGCAGAAATTTTTCTTATTTTGGGCAAAAAGGCAGAAATTTCCCATATTTTGGGGCAAAAATGCAGAAATTCCCCTTATTTTGAGGTAAATGCTGAAATTCCCCCTATTTTGGGGCAAAAATTCAGAAATTTTTCTTATTTTGGGGCAAAAAGCAGACATTTCCCTTATTTTGGGGAAAATTTTAGAAATTTAACTTATTTCAGAGCAAAAAGTCAGAAATTCCCCTTATTTTGGGGCAAAAAATACAGAAATTTTGTTTATTTTTGTGGTAAATTCAGAAATTTCACTTATTTGGAGTCAAAAAGGTGGAAAATCCCCTTATTTTGGGGTAAAAATGAAGAAATATCCCTTTTTTATGGCAAAAAGGTATACATTCCCTTTATTTTCGGGCAAAAAGGCAGAAATTCCCCGTATTTTGGAGCAAAATTGCAGAAATTCCCCTAATTGTGGGGCAAAAAGACAGAAATTCCCTATATGTTGGGGCAAAAAGACCGAAATTCTTCTTATTTTAGGGCAAAACTCAAAAATTCCAATTATTTTGGGGGAAAATTCCAATTTCCCTTATTTTGGGGCAAAATTGCAGAAATTTCACTTATTTTGGGGCAAAATTGCAGAAATTTCCTCAATTTTGGGGCAAAATTGCAGAAATCTCCCTTATTTTGGGGCAAAATTATAGAAATTTATCTTATTTCAGGAAAAAAACGCAGAAATTTCTTTTATTTTGGAGAAAAAAGGCAGAAATAACTTTTATTTTGGTACAAAATTGCAGAAATTTTCTTTATTTTGGGGCAAAAATACAGAAATTCCCCATATTTTAGGGCAAAAAGGCAGAGATTTCCCTTATTATGAGGTAAAAAGGCTGAAATTCCCTTTATTTTGGGGTAAAAAGACAAAAATTCCACTTATTTTGAGGCAAAAAGGCAGAAATTTCCCTTATTTTGAGGCAAAATTGCAGAAATTTCACATATTTCAAGGCAAAATTCAAAAATTCTTTTTAGTTTGGGGCAAAAAGACAGAAATACCGTTTATTTTTGGGTAAAAAGGCAGAAATTTCACTTATTTTGAGGGAAAAAGGCAGAAATTCCTTTTATTTTTGGGCAAAAATGAAGAAATTTCCATTTTGTGGCAAAAGGTATACATTCCCCTTATTTTCAGACTAAAAAGTAGAAATTCGACGTATTTTGGAGCAAAATTGCAGAAATTCTTCTAATTGTGGGGCAAAAAAGGCAGAAATTCCCTATATGTTGGGGCAAAAAGACAGAAATTTTCCTTATTTCGGGGCAAAACTCAGAAATTCCACTTACTTTGGGGCAAAATTCCAGAAATTTCCCTTATTTTGGGGCAAAATTGCAGAAATTTCCATAATTTTGGGGCAAAATTGCAGAAATTTCACTTATTTCAGGGTAATAAGTCAGAAATTTTCTTTATTTTGGGGCAAAAAATACAGAAATTCCATTTGTTTTGGGGGAAAAAGACAGAAATTCCACATATTTAGAGGAAAAAAAGCAGAAATTCCCATTATTTTGGAGCAAAAATGAAGAAATTTCCCTTTTTTGTGGCAAAAGGTAAACATTCCCCTTATTTTCGGGCTGAAAAGTAGAAATTCAACGTATTTTGGAGCAAAATTGCAGAAATTCCCCTAATTGTGGGGCAAAAAGGCAGAAATTCCCTATATGTTAGGGCAAAAAGACAGAAATTCTCCTTATTTTGGGGTAAAACTCAGAAATTCCACTTATTTTGGGGCAAAATTCCAGAAATTTCCCTTATTTTGGGGCAAAATTGCAGAAATTTCACTTATTTTGAGGCAAAATTTCAGAAATATCACTTATTTCATGGTAAAAAGGCAGAAATTTTCCTTATTTTCGGGCAAAAAGGCAGAAATTCCTAATATTTTGTGGCAAAAATGCAGAAAGTCCTCTTGTTTTGAGGTAAAAAAGCTGAAATTCCCCTATTTGGGTGCAAAAAGGCAGAAATTTCCCTTATTTTGGGGCAAAATTGCAGTAATTTCACTTATTTCAGGGTAAGAAGTCAGAAATTTTTTTTATTTTGGGGCAAAAAAGACAGAAATTTCCTTTGTTTTGGGGGAAAAGACAGAAATTCCACTGGTTTAGAGGCAATAAAGCAGAAATTCCTCTTATTTTGGAGCAAAAATGAAGAAATTTCCCATTTATATGGCAAAAAGGTATGCATTCTTCTTATTTTCGGGCAAAAAGGCAGAAATTCCCCGTATTTTGGAGCAAAATTGCAGAAATTCCCCTAATTGTGGGGCAAAAAGACAGAAATTCCCTATATGTTGGGGCAAAAAGACCGAAATTCTTCTTATTTTGGGGCAAAACTCAAACATTCCTATTATTTTGGGGCAAAATTCCAATTTCACTTATTTTGGGGCAAAATTGCAGAAATTTCACTTATTTTGGGGCAAAATTGCAGAAATTTCACTTATTTCAGGTTAAAAAGCAGAAATTTACTTATTTTGGGGCAAAATGGAAGAAATTTCTTTTATTTTGATACATAATTGCAGAAATTTTTCTTATTTTGGGCAAAAAGGCAGAAATTTCCCATATTTTGGGGCAAAAATGCAGAAATTCCCCTTATTTTGAGATAAAAAGGCTGAAATTCCCCCAACTTTGGGGCAAATAGGCAGAAATTCCTTTTATTTTGGGGCAAAAAGCAGACGTTTCCCTTATTTTGGGGAAAATTTTAGAAATTTAACTTATTTCAGGGCAAAAAGCCAGAAATTCCCCTTATTTTAGGGCAAAAAGACAGAAATTTTGTTTATTTTGGGGGAAAAGTCAGAAATTGCACTTATTTGGAGTCAAAAAGGTGGAAAATCCCCTTATTTTGGGGTAAAAATGAAGAAATATCTCTTTTTTATGGCAAAAAGGTATACATTCCTTTTATTTTCGGGCAAAAAGGCAGAAATTCCCCGTATTTTGGAGCAAAATTGCAGAAATTCCCCTAATTTTGGGGCAAAAAGACAGAAATTCTCCTTATTTTGGGGCAAAACTCAGAAATTCCACTTACTTTGGGGCAAAATTGCAGAAATTTCCATTATTTTGGGGAAAATTGCAGAAATTTCACTTATTTCAGGGTAATAAGTCAGAAATTTTCATTATTTTGGGTCAAAATTGCAGAAATTTCCATTATTTTGGGACAAAATTGCAGAAATTGCACTTATTTCAGGGTAATAAGTAAGAAATTTTCCTTATTTGGGGCAAAAAAAGACAGAAATTCCATTTGTTTTGGGGGAAAAAGACAGAAATTCCACATATTTAGAGGAAAAAAAGCAGAAATTCCCATTATTTTGGAGCAAAAATGAAGAAATTTCCCTTTTTTGTGGCAAAAGGTAAACATTCCCCTTATTTTCGGGCTGAAAAGTAGAAATTCAACGTATTTTGGAGCAAAATTGCAGAAATTCCCCTACTTGTGGGGCAAAAAGGCAGAAATTCCCTATATGTTAGGGCAAAAAGAAAGAAATTCTCCTTATTTTAGGGCAAAACTCAGAAATTCCACTTATTTTGGGGCAAAATTCCAGAAATTTCCCTTATTTGGGGGGAAAATTGCAGAAATTTCACATATTTTGACGCAAAATTTCAGAAATATCACTTATTTCAGGGAAAAAAGGCAGAAATTTTCCTTATTTTGGGGCAAAAAGGCAGAAATTCCTAATATTTTGTGGCAGTAATGCAGAAAGTCTTTTTGTTTTGAGGTAAAAAAGCTGAAATTCCCCTATTTGGGGGCAAAAAGGCAGAAATTTCCCTTATTTTGGGGCAAAATTGCAGTAATTTCACTTATTTCAGGGTAAGAAGTCAAAAATTTTCTTTATTTTGGGGCAAAAAAGACAGAAATTCCCTTTGTTTTGGGGGAAAAGACAGAAATTCCACTTATTTAGAGTCAATAAAGCAGAAATTCCTATTATTTTGGAGCAAAAATGAAGAAATTTCCCATTTATATGGAAAAAAGTTATGCATTCTTCTTATTTTCGGGCAAAAAGGCATAAATTCCCCGTATTTTGGAGCAAAATTGCAGAAATTTTCCTAATTGTGGGGCAAAAAGACAGAAATTCCCTATATGTTGGGGCAAAAAGACCGAAATTCTTCTTATTTTGGGGCAAAACTCAAAAATTCCACTTATTTTGGGGCAAAATTCCAATTTCCCTTATTTTGGGGCAAAATTGCAGAAATTTCACTTATTTTGGGGCAAAATTGCAGAAATTTCCTCAATTTTGGGGCAAAATTGCAGAAATCTCCCTTATTTTGGGGCAAAATTATAGAAATTTAACTTATTTCAGGGAAAAAACGACGAAATTTCTATTATTTTGGAGAAAAAAGGCAGAAATAACTTTTATTTTGGTACAAAATTGCAGAAATTTTCTTTATTTTGGGGCAAAAATACAGAAATTCTCCATATTTTAGGGCAAAAAGGCAGAGATTTCCCTTATTATGAGGTAAAAAGGCTGAAATTCCCCTTATTTGGGGGCAAAAAAGCAGAAATTTCCCTTATTTTGGGGCAAAATTGCAGAAATTTCACTTATTTCAGGGTAATAAGTCAGAAATTTTCCTTATTTTGGGGCAAAAAAGACAGAAATTCCATTTGTTTTGGGGGAAAAAGACAGAAATTCCACATATTTAGAGGAAAAAAAGCAGAAATTCCCATTATTTTGGAGCAAAAATGAAGAAATTTCCCTTTTTTGTGGCAAAAGGTAAACATTCCCCTTATTTCGGGATGAAAAGTAGAAATTCAAGGTATTTTGGAGCAAAATTGCAGAAATTCCCCTACTTGTGGGGCAAAAAGGCAGAAATTCCCTATATGTTAGGGCAAAAAGAAAGAAATTCTCCTTATTTTAGGGCAAAACTCAGAAATTCCACTTATTTTGGGGCAAAATTCCAGAAATTTCCCTTATTTGGGGGGAAAATTGCAGAAATTTCACATATTTTGAGGCAAAATTTCAGAAATATCACTTATTTCAGGGAAAAAAGGCAGAAATTTTCCTTATTTTGGGGCAAAAAGGCAGAAATTCCTAATATTTTGTGGCAGTAATGCAGAAAGTCTTTTTGTTTTGAGGTAAAAAAGCTGAAATTCCCCTATTTGGGGGCAAAAAGGCAGAAATTTCCCTTATTTTGGGGCAAAATTGCAGAAATCTCCCTTATTTTGGGGCAAAATTATAGAAATTTAACTTATTTCAGGGAAAAAACGCAGAAATTTTTTTTATTTTGGAGAAAAAAGGCAGAAATAACTTTTATTTTGGTACAAAATTGCAGAAATTTTCTTTATTTTGGGGCAAAAATACAGAAATTCCCCATATTTTAGGGCAAAAAGGCAGAGATTTCCCTTATTATGAGGTAAAAAGGCTGAAATTCCCTTTATTTTGGGGTAAAAAGACAAAAATTCCCCTTATTTTGAGGCAAAAAGGCAGAAATTTCCCTTATTTTGAGGCAAAATTGCAGAAATTTCACTTATTTCAAGGCAAAATTCAAAAATTCTTTTTAGTTTGGGGCAAAAAGACAGAAATACCGTTTATTTTTGGGTAAAAAGGCAGAAATTTCACTTATTTTGTTGTAAAAAGGCAGAAATTCCTCTTATTTTTGGGCAAAAATGAAGAAATTTCCATTTTGTGGCAAAAGGTATACATTCCCCTTATTTTCGGACTAAAAAGTAGAAATTCCACGTATTTTGGAGCAAAATTGCAGAAATTCCCATAATTGTGGGGCAAAAAAGGCAGAAATTCCCTATATGTTGGGGCAAAAAGACAGAAATTCTCCTTATTTTGGGGCAAAACTCAGAAATTCCACTTACTTTGGGGCAAAATTCCAGAAATTTCCCTTATTTTGGGGCAAAATTGCAGAAATTTCCATTATTTTGGGGCAAAATTGCAGAAATTTCACTTATTTCAGGGTAATAAGTCAGAAATTTTCCTTATTTTGGGGCAAAAAAGACAGAAATTCCATTTGTTTTGGGGGAAAAAGACAGAAATTCACATATTTAGAGGAAAAAAAGCAGAAATTCCCATTATTTTGGAGCAAAAATGAAGAAATTTCCCTTTTTTGTGGCAAAAGGTAAACATTTCCCTTATTTTCGGGCTGAAAAGTAGAAATTCAACGTATTTTGGAGCAAAATTGCAGAAATTCCCCTAATTGTGGGGCAAAAATGCAGAAATCCCCTATATGTTAGGGCAAAAAGACAGAAATTCTCCTTATTTTGGGGTAAAACTCAGAAATTCCACTTATTTTGGGGCAAAATTCCAGAAATTTCCCTTATTTTGGGGCAAAATTGCAGAAATTTCACTTATTTTGAGGCAAAATTTCAGAAATATCACTTATTTCAGGGTAAAAAGGTAGAAATTTTCCTTATTTTGGGGCAAAAAGGCAGAAATTCCTACTATTTTGTGGCAAAAATGCAGAAAGTCCTCTAGTTTTGAGGTTAAAAAGCTGAAATTCCTCTATTTGGGGGAAAAAAAGGCAGAAATTTCCTTTATTTTGGGGCAAAATTGCAGTAATTTCACTTATTT